>NC_069128.1:62899058-63046558 GCF_026914265.1 Mya arenaria
ATTCTTGACCAATGTATTGTATTGAATACTTTGGACTTTAATCCATTTTTGCTAAAAATTTAAGAGGACATGTTCGCAATAACAACGAACAATCGTATCAGAGAAAGCACTCGTGTCTAAGAGATAATTGGATTGATGCTTTTACGTTTTAAGACATTTAGCCGTGTTTACACAAAACGCTTAGGAATCAATTTATCAAAACAGTGTTAATAATAGTATGGTGCATTATCAACAAACAATGAATAATCAAATTATCAAGTAATATAACACTATTTCCAGCATGTACATCCCATGAACCGTTCATACAAGGTTTTTTCCTACATAAATGCAGTAATATGACGATAACTTCAAGAAAATATTATTTACCGATCATATTATTTAATAGTTTGACTAGAATTCGTGGATAAGCTGTACATTTTGACGTTTTGAAGTTTGCTATGAAAGGGAACTGCTAAAGCAATAACACGAAACGTTCCTTTTTTAATCATGAAAGTTTTGAACGTTCAAGTATAAACAATTACGTACCTCTAATCATATCCTGTGTCTGGTCATGCTTTTTAATGTTTTCTGAAAATAAAAGACACATTGAACTAATCGGATCAGAGAAAACACTAGTTTCAAAGATCTATTTTACGCTTTGTGACATTAAGTCGTGTGAATTGATGCAAAAACAGATAAGTATTATTGATTTAAACATGTTAAAATGAGAAAACACTAGTGTCAAAGATCTATTTTACGCTTTGTGACATTAAGTCGTTTGAATTGATGCAAAAACAGATAAGTATTATTGATTTAAACATGTTAAAATGAACCAACATACAATATCAAATAAAACATTCCTGTTTAGCTACCATTATTAAAGGTTTCAATTACCTTCGTGGTGCTGATCAAGTTTTTTTTCAATTTCATTTTGTGCAGTGGCCCAGATGTTTAACGCAACAATTGCGTCCGGTAACGACATAGCTGAACTTTTTTGCTTTATCTTTTTGACGCTACTGTCAATAGTTTCATTGAACTCAGAGTCCTGTAAAAACCTTTTGGTATTCGCAATCAACTGAGTTATTTCTGATGAAAAATTCTGATAGTCTTTCTCATCAATATATGCCTTTTTACAATGAACCATTGCATTCCGAAAGGTATGCGTGGCGTCAATGAGGCAATGGATTGACACCTTTTCATCCTGTGGAAAGGCAGATTTCAAAACGACGCAAACCATTGGCATCGTCCAATGACTAACGTCTGGATTCTGAGCGGAAAATGCATTGCATCTTTTTTGACCAATTGTTGATTTCATTATACCTTGTCGGTGGGTCAGCAGAAATTGCTTAAGATCCATACCTGATGCTTGAACAAACTCCAAAAGCAAATCCTTTTGGAGCTGAGTAAATACTGAGTCTAGCATAGTCATGTCCCATTCCTTAACATTTGTTTTTCCTCCCCTGGGAAAAAATATGGCCATTGCTTCTTGATGTGAGATTGTTTGGAGCATACGTCTATTTTTTCCGAGGTATGTATCAATATCGGTCTGTGAAATATACTTTACCAATAGCTGTTCCTTTACAAATTTAACACTGTCCATCAACAACAATACGATTTCCATGTACGCATTTTGTCCATCGAAATCCATTGTGTCAATACCTGTAAAGATTCAACGTAGTGCCGACTATATGTTTATCATTATGATGAAAGACAAATGCAGGAACTATATAGCAAACTGGTTAAAATTGCAATTGAGTAAAACATGATTTAAGTTAATTTATTTATGTACAAACTTGTTTTGTTGCTGATTACACGTTTTTAATTTGACTATTATTGTAAGCAATCAGGAAACCAAGCAATTACTGAATTGGTTTGACCGGGTTTATGTTTAAACGTTTTGCATGTGTTAAATGAAATTCACTGGAATTGCTCATACCCTCTCTTCGAAAACAGCTTATGAATTCTCATTTTAGAACTTGAAATATAATACCGATTCAGTTCAAATGAATATACAGAGCATTTGACTGTTGGTTAATATCACTTAATATGTTTGCAATTAAACAAGGTCAAATTGAATGCTTGTAAATTCATTTTTAATACAAAACATCTATTTCATTTCGGTATAAAAATTCAAGCAAGCTCTAACATGATTGATTCGGACAGAAGGTTCATTTGGATTCGGACAGAAGGTTCATATTCAAAATTCTATTTTATGTAATGCACTTTTTATATATAACACGTACAATGGTAAATAATTATGTATTTTGTTAACCCATAAGCCATTGCATGGTTATTCGAAACATTCTGAAACAGTGTAGAAAAATAAATAGTAACTGCAGGTTATAAGAGCTCTTGGTACATACACTGTACTGTCTTTGTATAATATACGCAGTAGAAAAATATACATATGTTTTCGTACTTTATTCGGCGGTATCATACATTTTCCTTGATACAAATGATAAATTTATAGTATCCTATTCATAGACGAAAGTTTTGGCAAGATAAAAAATAGCATATAATCTTGAAAATAATTGTTCGCAATCGTTTAAATGGTCATAAACTCAGATATCATATCAATATTTAAATAACGATCTTGATATACATACAGTTTATTAAAAGTTCATCAAACTATAATACCGCCTTATTTAGACGTAGTTTTTCGATTTGTTTAAAGGCCTAGTTTAAGCCTTCTATAAGTGCCACCCCCAAAACTATATACAATACACAACCTCTGTCATTGATTCTTGCCGTGATCCCTCTTATTAGATCTCCGATCTGAGTATCCTGACGTGCAGTTTTGGAAGTTTTGTTATAGAAAAGGACCCTAAATAGCCCTGAGCCAATAAACGAATACACAGGAAATTGGCCCCTACTGTGACACTTGTACAATTAGCAGGAGATTATCATGACAAACATTCCTTAAACTAGGCCTTTAACTCTGCGAAAGCATGGAACTGTGAGGCAAATGTAGTTAATTTCCTGTCAATTAAGAAATGTAAACAAGAAATAGGGACTTGTATAAAATCGAATTCTAAAATTCTAAATGAGTATATGCTTTATATTTTGCATCATGGATTGTAAATCACACATTTGTTAAGTACTCAGCGGACTCAGCGATTTCAGGCCCCCATCTACAACCTCCTATAGGTGTCCGGATAAATTTTGTATGACAATACGGCACACATAATATTTATAGAATACACTAAAATATCATTTTCAATGACTAATAATCCAAATCTTCAACAGTTCAAAATTAATGAATTTGGGCCTCAGACCGGGGCCAAATTTACGTCCCATTAAATGTCAAATTCTAGATCAACTCCTGCTTGAGATGTGTATAACATGCCATTGTTTTAATAGATTTGTTATTGGAAAACTGTTTTTCATTTTATTTTAACATGGGTTCAATCTTAAAGCCATATGCTAGAAGATGTTCAAACTCGATACTAAACTTAGAATATGATAATTGTATTTAAAGGTGTTCAACTTAAACTTCTAATATATGCAATGTCAGTACAAGTTAACCAGTTTTGCAGTGCGAAGGAAAAAACAGCAACAATGATCACAGAAAAAAGATAACCAAAGTAGTAAAGTGTTGTCTGAAAACAATATTAATCATTATTGTCTTTGTCTTTATTTTCTAAAAGTCAAACAAAGGAATGTTTTACCTTTTTTGAATAAGATATTCCTATTTCTGATTATAACAGTCCCCCCGATCAATCAATAACAAATAATAGCTTAAATGTCACCTCCTTTTTCATTTTACTGTTGGATAACAGTTCCAATAAAACATGGAACTAATATTCCGTTATTATAGTCCTTGATAAAATACTTAATAAAAATGTATTCAAATGTGAATTGTTTTGTTTTAATTTAACTTACTCTGGCAAGCCTATGTTTGATAACTTTTGATATAATGTTTTATACCGTTCGAACTTTTATCGTTATCAAGCATTTAAAATGATCAAGTCGGACATATTAACTAGTGGTGATATGTACTTAATTTGATCTATTTTAACTGTACTCATTACGTACTATTGCAGATATGTTTGCATCAAGATTGTTTAAATGTTGATTAAAACATGGTGAAATTCTAAAATATCTGAATATTAACGTCTATGTGAAATATCCAATATAGGCAACTAAAAGGCTTCACTCCTGCAGCTGTCAATGGTAGAAAACCTCATAACTGTCTAGGGACGCTTGGGAAGAACGGTACCCTGAAGAGGATACGAAAATGCATTTATCACAATTGCATGTGTAACGGTCCGCTGTAGGCGGATGCGCGTTCTCAGTATAACATTTCGTTATAGACGGAAGTACGTTTATAGTACGTATGTTTACTTGGTTGGTAATTTGCAAATAAGCAAAGCCCGGGCTCCGTGTGGGTTTAGAATTTACTGTATACTAAGACCAGTGAACCCCATTCAGGGTCGAGCATGCTTTTCTCTGAAGGGATCTGTTCGGCTTGAAAACCTCGCACGTTACACATGCAACAAACCCAAACTTATATTCTAAATATAGCGCTTATGTACCTACCTTATTATCATATAGCAAAGGAGTAGTCCATTTAGTGAAACCGGTGGACATCCCAATACATTTCTGTTTAATAAAGTAATGTTTTGAACTTGGGGTTTTATCAAAAAAATATAAGACTATCTAGTTAAATACCCGCTTAAATGAGTTTCCTGTTAATTATTTAACCCTAAACATACTATGACTTTAATAATAAAGCTTGTTTGTTTGTTTGTTTGAATGTGATTTTTTAAATGTAAGTTTTTAAATTTCTTTTAGACAGGCAGTCAAGCAGCCAAAAATTACCAGGGGTTACATGACATGGGCATTCTCTGAGATTTGGCACCCGCTTACCGCTTATCAGAAGCATTGCGCGTTTGTTCTATCATTAGCTCGGCGCTTCATTATCCGGGTACCCTTTCCTTGTTTACGTTTGGTCTTGCTTCCTTGTACACTCTTGCGTACAGTGGTTAGAAATTGTTTCAGGTTGAGAAATATTTATTTAGCATATAGAGAACTGAAGTTTTTACGTCTGTACCTTGTGCGTAGTAGTGTGCAATGTCAGCGAAAAACTATACTCTCCAACCTTATGCAAGTTTGCCGTTCAGTTTTATCAATCGTAGTGCATGATTTAAAAACTTTTTCCAGATTCAAAGTTTTTGTAACCTCTGCATATATAATACAAACGATACGAGGTTAACAGTAAATGAACATACACAAAAAATAGGTCTGGACTAGAAAAAAGGACAATATTATTTATTGTTTAAACATATAAGTATACATTTTATTTTTTTGAGTACAATTAGCCTGGTGTATTCCTCAAATAAACCGTTAAACTTATTTTCTACATCAATTAAGTGAGAACATTTAAAAAGATAATGAAATTCGCCATTGAAATCGTTTGATTGGCAAAGATGACATTTCGTATCGTTACGTTCAATATTAACTCATCGTCCCTTTCCAATTGGGAGATATGATAACATTGCATACACGAATCATCAACGTTTAACTATCATTTGTTATTCCATTGTTTGTATTGTTTATGCGATTTTGTATGATTTTGCACTTTAGCGCGCATACATGTAATTGTTTATTTAAGTATTAAGTTTCTAAATTTCGTTTAGTCAGGTCAGGAGCGTGCTTGCCTAATCAACATTGAAGCTCTATATCCTCACGTATCTTGTTTGTTTGTTTAAAGATAATATTGCTTCAAAATTTACTTGTTTACTCATCATCCCATTTTCGTCGCTGATAACCTTAGTAGATATATGTGAGGTGTCATTATGACCGGGTATATTTACGAATATCTCACTAACCCTCGATAACAGGTTTGATGGGTTATACATGTTTAATCAGAGCATTCAAGATCGCATATTATGAAATTCAGTCAATGGTTAGTGTACGCCCGTGTTTTTAACCAGTTTTACAACAAATAATAGTACACAAAACACATATAATGCAGCGACGGAACCAGGATTTGATGTTAGAGGGTGTGTTACTTAGGAGAGTAACATTTCATCTTGCGCCCCTCCTTCGGAACCGAAATTTGTAACCCCTTTAGGATTTCATTCCAATTCATCGGAGTTGTTTAACCTTTTAGAATTGATATAAAACTTGCCTTGGTGATGAGTTGAATTAATTTCATATTGATTGATCAATAATGTGATATTATATTTATATAATAATTTTTTATATGCCAATGTACAGCGCTAAATAGTTAACGTCGACCATTTTCGACTCTATTTATAAGTGTAACGTCAAACGTTTTTGGAAATCTATTACACTAGTTATAGATAAGTGTAACAAGGGTGGTGTAACAATGAAAGAGGGAACTCTCTTAGGGTTTATCTATACGTTTATTTCCGGCCTCTATAACATCTAAGCCCTGAAATACATGATACAATCAGTTAGTCTATATAACATAATTAATACGAGGTATCTAGTGGCCGATACTGGAATAAATGAAACATTGATAACGAATAACAATACAATCACATTAGAAACAATACACATATAAAACACATACAAAGTACATAACATTCAGGTACAAGTTCACAACAGAACTACCGATTGTGGATCGAACTCGTGCAATAAGGCTCACACCGCTATCACTCGTCTCTGTGCTGCTACTGTTACTGTACTGCAACGTTAATAATGGTGAAATAGATAGAGGTCGTGACTCTATAAAACATGCAATCATTCAGAATTATGCCGCCATAATGAAATATACAGGTACAGCCATTTACATGAAATATAATTCAAAAAGACGTTAACAAACAAGGCATTGCCCAATTTGCAATATATAACAAATGCAAATATGAACAGATACAAAACTAACCTCAAAATCCACAAGTACCTGACAAGTTTAAAATAATACTATGGTTTCATGAAGAGACACGGAATGGTTTCCTCTTCCTCCAAAACTTATGTAAAAGTGCAGAATGTCACATGACCAATTATAGGATTAAAACCACGAAAAATGCGGGAAATGATTTCACGCCTGACTTCAATAAACACAAATCATAAAGCTATTGGTCAAAGGGAGACAATTGATAACTCTATACAAACCATAGGTTTACAGCTACCAAAATTGGAAATGAATGAAAATAATGTATTTTCAATCCGGTTACATAAATATAACGAAGTTATTTGGTGATAGCGATCTCATTTATGATATAATATACACTTTTTAATGATTAGAAGTGAAATGTGTTTAAATTTAACCAAAAAAGTCATAAGTGACCGAGTTGATAGCGGAGGTCAAAAATGATATTTTACAGCTTATAAGTATATAGCTGTTTTTTTAACATGATACAGCATAATGGCATTATGATATCGTAAAATAAACTGTTTCCTTTCTACAAAAAGACCGATTTGGCGTTTTGACGTTATTTGTCCGCGTTATTATTGGTCATAAATATAAACTGTTTCCGGTTTATGAACAGTTAGGTCAATATGGCCTTTATTCTGTTTTATTTACGTTTCATGTGATGTTATGCAATTAATTAGTTATTAACTCTGAAATATGCCGTTATATTGACAAAAAGTGCCTCAGTCAAAAATTATTTTGCGGTCAATATAAACTGCATATTTTACAGCTAATGTTTAAAAAACTGTTTTGTACATAATACATCATGATATATTATGACGTCATATGCAACACTATTTCCGGTCTTAAAATAGACAGGTCAATATGGCGATTCTGAAGTGATTTTTACGGCGGTATTATGACATCATAAGAAAACTGTGTCCGGGCTATGAAAATACAGGACAACAATGCTTTTATTTTGTCTACGGAAATTGCTTTTCGTCTAAACACAGAAGGTTTATCAAATAATAATGTTAACAATAACTACAAACACTTCAACCCAGCTACACTAGTGACACCATAATCTTCCAATGTTGGAGGTGTGCGTCTATCTATCTAGTTCATACAGCAAGGGTGTGTCTATTATTGAGAGGGAAGATCACTCTGTGTTGTACTCTTCAAAAACAAATATACAGAATAAGTATTATTTTGCATCAAAACTGAATTATTAAGAGACAAGTTACAAGCCCCTAGGCTTTAAACTATTATCGTTGTTTTCTGTGCTCTACCATGTGGAGGTGGACCAAAAGTTCAGCTTAATGGAGGTCTTTTAACTGGTCTTCCGTTAAATTTAAAGTAATTTGCTCTCTAGTCCATGTTAATAGATCATTGTTTTAATATTATATTGTGTCATATGCCAAATAATGTATGCAATTAAAGTAGTCGCTGTCATAGCTTACACGGATGTATTTTTTTATAAGTACCGGCAGTCATGGACCGGTATCAAAAACATTCAATAATAATATTTAAGGATTTCTTAAACTAAGTTTTTCTATTTAGTTAAGTATCGCACTTGCCATATGATATAGCAAGGTAATAATATCTAAAAAAAACCATTTTGCTTCATTAATTATGTGAAATATTCATAATTTTATGTTGAAAACACTTGTATTCTAATATGGATTTTGACAAAGGTGAATGAGCGTACTTTAAGGAAACTATTTAACTTAAAACATAGGATACTGCGTCCTGCGCGTTAGATATTTGCTCAATACTGAGGTAACGTTTTGCCTAGTGACCGGCAATACATAACTGGCTTTACGGGCTTATACTCCTGCATAGTTTCAATTAACATGGGGTGTTTTTTCGCGTGAGAGTTGCAAGGTCATTCATAAGTCGACCCTGCTGAATGATTTAACACATGTACTATGACCGATTCATTATGACCGTCGGTAGCGACGGTCACCTATCCCCGCCTAATTTATTTAGTCGATACGAGTTATCTGTTGCGAAAGAACGAGTTCGCTCATGCGAAAGAACCAGTGACACGCCATTTAAATTGTTTTTAAAACATCTTTGTTTCCAGTTCATTATAACCAACTACAGGCAAAACATTGACGTGTTTAATCAGATGGACGTCTTATGTCCTTCGAACGTCCCTTCTGTATAACACATACTTCAAATAGTAGGAACGCATTTGATGCAGTGTAATATGTCATTCTCGTGTTTGTTTGCTTAGGAACATCGCACAAGTGATTCAGCTCTTTGTTGAGATTCCAACGTTGGCGTTTTCGAGTGCACTGTCCGTGCCTGCATAATGCTCAAAACAAAAAGCCGCATTTGAGTTATCAGCGAAAGAGATAGTTGGACGATATAACTTTGAACCTTGATGGCAAAGTTTTCCCTCTGAGCATAGTCCAGAATGGGCATGTTATGTCATAAGCAATGAGCTTGACACTAGATGTAAGTAAAATAACAATAGAACCCCCACATACACATCAGCAAAAAAGTACATTCAACTAAAGGAGAATTGGTAAGCTTGTAAATTATTAACCGATTAGATCCTACATGTCTGCAATGTGTTGTTAAAACTATATTTGAGTCGTAGCATGGAATGGCTTACTTAATTTCAATTATAAGACGGAGAATTAAACAAGAAACACATTTAAATAAAAAAATAACAAGTAATATCAAATTGATTAAAAATGAAACATTCTACAAACCATTCTTAAGTTACTGTAAAAGTTACAAATTCAATTCATGTACTTGGTTATCTTCAGCTTCACTTCAGCCGGATTTACCTTTTCCTTTTTTTATATATGTCCAATCCCCTGAAAGCATATCTTCTGCTATTTTGTTATAGTTGTAAACAGGTACACTTCCCAAACAAGGCAGGTAATTAAAAGTCGTTGAACAAATATTAACATTTACATGACCAGACGGGTTCAGGACAATCTACATTCAGCATCCAATCAGATTGCGTTAATCCATGATGGTTTGACAAAGTGGGCTATCCAAAGCTACAGCACAGTCACAGCACAATTTGTTGATAAAGAATGAAAACTGCGTAATGTTGTAATTAAAACATCTGATACTTAGGGCTCTCACACAGCAGAGACTATTACAGATGGTCTTAACGGTAGTGCTTGCTTGGTGCTACCCTGTTTTGATTTAGACATACAGCTTTATTGTTTCAGTCTTTTTGAATACATATTTGTAATAACACAATACAGTTGTTGAATACTGTTGTTAAATAGAACAAATATCTTGTCAAAACTGATCATAGTCATAAAGTTTTGTCTTAATTGTTGAACAATGTTTATGTTGTAAACTTTAAATGATTGAAATGTCGGGGTTTAAATTTAAATGATCTTAAATACTATTATTACAAATTACTGCTCTAGTGGGAAATTGAGTTTCTCACTCGTATTGATTATTAAAAATATTAGCTCAGCTTTAATATGAAATAAATATACAAACACTGATTTTTAAAGCAATCAATCTGTACTCTGCAGTTTCTCACCAAAAAACGTATTTGCCACAAAAGAAACTGTACATGTTCAGGCGTTATTTTTAACTCTTTCTTTTATACTTTTAGACACAGTTGAATTTAACTGCCTATACCAACTGTGGTCATAGCAAACACAGCAAACAAAAAAGAAGTATATATTTTATGTATATTACTTGGATGAGAGAAATTTGGCTATTTCGAGCACGCAATAAATCTAGTAATAAAGCATTCGATACAGGTTCTTGTAGTCAGCAAAACTCTTGCAAAGTAAAAACTTACATGCCACATGTTAAATGAGCGCTATTACAGATTGATATTTTTTCAACTTTTGTCTTATAATAAGCTGATTTTGGATGAATGCCTGTAACTTAGTCATATAAGATAAATAACAACAAAATAAATCTTAATTGTTCTAAAAAACGGCCAAAGTTTTAATTTTAATAAGTTTGAAGCGTTAGTAACGCTTTAACATAAGCCTTTAAACATCAAGTTTCGACATTATATATGAAAACTGCAATATAACCTTTAGTCAGCCTTTTGGTATGACTGGTTTGATGACATTTACGCAAATTTGGCTTATTACAAGACACAACAAAGTTGCCAAAAGGTAAAACTGTGTTTTTACAGCTTAAATTGCAAATTTGCTCACCAGACAGTTCACTTAGCATGCTTTCACTTATTTGTGAGCAAAAGCCAGCAATAATGGCAGCTTTAAGGGATAACGATCTAAGTCAAACTTCCTCAGACAAAAAAGCCACTTTGCTCGATATTTGGAAAAGAAAAATGTAGTTGAGGAATTGAAAACAGTATTGTTTCTATTTCAGAAAGCAGCCACAATACCTCGTGCTGAAAGTCCTACAATGAACAGAGTTTCCGTACTTTTTCTAAGATTCTGTTGTCAGACAGGTAGTTGCTGTAGTGAAACAAGAGTCCTTAAAAAGAAAATAGGCTGAATAAATATCTCTTATGGCTGCCATGGTAACCCTAGACACCAGCACTTTGTTTTTATGTCAGAGGCTGGTAGGTTAGCAGTTAATCGTTTGCTCACTATCAAAACTCAGTCCTTGTTAGATTGAAACTTTAATTTGGTTGTTAATGTGATAAAAAGAAGTCACAGAAGGCGTGTCGGACATTGTCCCAGAACTTCCAAACTTACTAGTACTACCATTCACAGACTATCCTTTAGGTTGAAACAGAGGCTTAAGAAATCTCTCATATGGATGCCGTGTTAAGCAAAGAGACTAACTATTTGCTTTTTATGTCAGAGTCCGGAAGGAAGCAAGCTCATCGTTTGCTTATTACCAACTTAATTTGGTTGTTGATGTGAAATAAGAGGTCATTGAAGGAATGTCGGACATTGCCCCAGATCTTCCAAGTTTACCAATACTACAATCCACAGACCATCCTTCCGGTTCTGACGTTGAGTCAGTGTTTACTCACCAGTGAAATAACTTAGCTTAAATTTCAGACCTCGAGGAAGGGATTGATTATGTTTGCTTTACAGTGAAATCAATGAAATTCAGAGATGTTTTAATTGAAAGAAATATTTTATATATCATGCAGCAAAAATGTGATAAAGAAACTGCTTAAAATATTTTGCAATGATAGACAAATTACCAGTACCTTTACCCAAAGTTGAATGTACTTGCTAAAAAGTATTTGCCGGTCTTAAGTGAAGCTGATAATTTGGTCAGCAAAAAAAAATTCGAATGCAGCCTCCTCTTGTGGTTACTCTGATACTTTTGAAGATGACTATAGATCATCAGTGGTGAACGTTCAATGCTTGACATTTGCTTCTATTGAAAAACCAGTTTATCATTTACTCACTTAACAGGAAACCTTTCTTTCACAGTGTTGTTTCCAAGAACAGTTTTTAGGCTGTAAGGCCGCTAGGCCTGCAATCTCTTATAACCGTAAATTTACCATTAGCAGATCGACGTAACATTTTGAACATTTGTCAAATTGATGCCCAAACGGGTGTATCAACACTAGCCTTAATAAAATTAATTACTTTGTTCGATGTATTTTGGATTCAATTGGTTAAGCGTCATACATGGGAGTAAATTAAATACAACTCAGTCATGTTTAAAGAGTAGAGAAGATTTTACTTAAAAATGCCCAAATGCTTTATCCGTGGCAGTTCATTGTTGATGAAACCAGAGTTCCAGAAAAGATTTCATATGCAATTTACAATGACTCCATACTTTAAGAGCTCTTTGGGCATCACATACATTAAATGTGGATTTGAAGTGACTGATGCTACATGGTTTTTATTTAGTTGAGTATCAGCATAAACATCTAAATGTAGTTGCAAAGGAATTCATGAGCATGCACGTTCACCCGTATATTTACCATTTATCTTAAACTGACTCTCCTATTCAAAATCAGTACATACACATGTATAAGAAACATTAATTTTGGGTGATAAAGCTTTAACTTCTTTCTAAACAATGCATTTATGGAAAATATTAATACGCAAATATATTTAATGATTGCTGAATGCATTCAGTATTGTAGCCACTTTAGTCTTTAAAGCATGACTGTATGCATCTTAATTTGAAGGCATATCAAATGAGTTGATATAATTCGAAATTAATATACTTGCTTTAGTCTCTATAGCCTCTTCTGGTCCCAATTCACCGAAAATATGCGTTGTCATATTAAAAGTATTTTGATAACAGATCGAAGGAAAAAGAGTATAAAGAATGAATTCGGACTCCCCGCATACTTTGACTAGCCCAATTGCGTTCATATCCCCGATAATGACATCAATCCCGCAATTCATTACTTATATTAACACCAATAGTTCATTATTTCATTGAAGAATTGTTAACAATTTCCTTGTATATTTCTATGCGATGAATTGCGATCCGAACATACTCGAAGAAGTTGCGTTCATCGGATGATAACCACAATCATTTAAGGAATTGAAATTGAGGTGTAAATATTAATAAATAAAATATATTATATCTTATTACACACAGCATGATCAAACACACATATTTTTATGATAATTTAGACCCTAAATCTAAAATATTGTGCAAACAGTACAGGTCGTACTTTATCCCTGGATATGCTGCTAGGGTAAGAGTTTATCAGCACATAAACTGTTAGCATATTCGGCTGATTTAAAATCCCTCCTGTTTTGTAAATATGCGTATCGTGATCTAAATCACGTGAAGGATATTGATGCACTCCGTACCAAATTATTTGCGTAACCTAAATAAATCTGTTTATCTGATAAACCAAAATTGTATCATCTTTAGGAATATTATCCGTACTTTGGTTTAAAAAAGAAAAGAAAAACGGTAGCACATATTGGCTGTCACGGGCATTGTCAGTTATTCGTAGCAAACAAAGTTTAGGTCAAGGAAAATACATTATTTAATGACATATCTAAAGCTAATTATATATAATAAACGCAATAGAAAATGAAACATATTCTTTTGGGCAAATTGGACAACAAACTTTTCATGCACATTTAAGGCGATATCATCCATGATTGTGCTACCCTGCGAAAGAAAGAAATTTGGATGCATATACTGTTTGTTTCATTTTGTCTTGCAATTATGTGTTTTTGAAAAAACAACAACGTTACCTCAGACATTTGGTAGGTAAGACAGGTCTTTAGACTTTTTTTAATATATGCCGTTGTTGGATTGAACAGCTTGGTAAGATTCTGGGATTCTCCCTTTGATTTTGTTCCAGAAGATGATTTATTGTTTTTGTTTTTAAAACAATTATTAGCGTTACAAAGACTTATGCTGGAATATTGATTGTACTAAAAAGTTGTGTTTTTCCACTTCCATCTGCATGTAATGTCAATATTGGTAGATCAGTTTTAGTGCAAAGAAAAAAAAGAACAAAAAATACCGTGTTCTAATTACGTGACGGTTTCTAATGATGGGCGTGTTCGTCTATTTTCCCGAAACTAACACAAACTGCGCAAAACAAGTAATGTTTTACCTTTTTGGAATTGATAGCCCTATGTTCGATTAAAATAAAAGTCCTTCCAATCAATCACTAAAAATGATTTGAATGCCATTTTGTTTCGTTTTATCTTCCTCTCCCTGACAAATCATCGTTGCGAATGAGATATCTTTATTAATTAGTGCTGATGTAATATAAAGTAGGGTACACAGTGATAAAGTATTGTTGAAACCTATTCAAAATAGGTGATAACCCGTCTTATCTAGTGTTCAATGCAACAAGGAAAACATGTTAGGTAGTGGATATATGAATTTAAATTCGTTCCATTATCAGTGTACTCGTCATGTACTAACAAACATAAGGTTAATGCAAGAACGTTTAAATGTGAAATTCTAAAACATCAAACTATAACAGTCCAGGTAAAGTTCGCAAGTTCTGTATTTTGCAAAGCAGCTGTAAGGGCTTCTCTCCTGAAGCTGTTAATGGTAGGGAATTTCACAAATGTATTGGGACGCTTGTTCCTCAATTTGATGGTATTCCCCGTGTCCAATCGTTACGAGTTGAAGTGGTGGAGATAAAGTTTGTAAGTGGTCGGATAACAATGGATCGTGGTGGTTAACACGACCAGTCGTTTAAAAATTTCATAAAAGTAATCGGAAAATGGAAATGTTTCTTCACAGGGTTATTTGCAAGCTGACCTCCTATTTTTACGGATTTCATGTTTGTATTTGGTTTCCTCTACAATGTCGCCGTTTCTCCAATCATTCGAGAAAAAACACGACATTATATATGAAAAGTTTGATTCACGAGATAAAGTAAAAACGCAGCGATTAACATGATTATGTTTTTCACTTAACCCCTAAAGTACACTGCGACCGTCATAATAGACTTCCAGCCCCCTCTTATTTGCCTCGTTTGTTTGTTTAAATATGATTAATTTTCTTACTGTCGTTTAAACATGCAGTGAATATACACATACCAGGGGCCACATGATCAACCCCTGGCTATTCTCTGCGAATTGGCACCCGCTCACCGATTAGCAGACGCATTGCGTGTTTATTCCATCATTTGCTTGGTGCTTCGTTTTCCGGCTACTCTTTCCTTGTTTATGGTTCGTTGTTTGTTCATGTTTCCTTTCAGGGTAAGAGTTAAAATGTACTCTCTTTTCTTATGCATTTTTGCCGTACAGTCTTATCAATTTAAAATAATCCAGTGTAATTAATCTTAAATAATCGCTTTAAAAAAACTTCGCTATATTTACTTATTGCATATACGAGTAATCAAAGTTTAATCATCAGTTGTTATATTATCGTTTGTATTGTTTATGCGATATTGTATAATTTTGCTCTTAGTGCGCATCCATGTCATTGTTTATTTAATTATTAAGTTTCTTAATTTTGTTTAGTCAGGTCCGGAGCGTGTTTGCCTAATCAGCATTGGAGCTCTATAACCTCATTTATCTTGTTTGTTTGTTTAAAGATAATATTGTTTCAAAATTTACTTGTTTACTCATCGCATTTTCATCGCTGATAACTTAAGTGAATATATGTGAGGTGTCATGTTTACCGGGTCTGTGTACGAATATCTCACTAACCCTCGATAACAGGCTTCATGGGAATTACATGTTTGATAAGGACATTCAAGCGATCTTAATATGAATTTTAGTCATTGGTAAGTGTGTACCCGTGTTTTTAACCAGTATTACAACACATAATAGTACACCAAACACATGCAATGCAGGGGCGGATCCAGGATTCGACGTTAGAGGAGCGTAACTTAGGAGGGTAACCTTTTATCTTGCGCCACTCCCCCAGAACCGAAATTTATTTGGTTTAAAGCATTGGTATCGGGGGAGGTAATCCGCAAGAAAATTTGAACAATTTCAATTTCGAAATTGTGCTTTTTATTTCTTTTCCCCCGTATATTGAAACAAAAAGTAAACTTGGAAGATTTTACTTGGATCCGCTAGCGCAATGATTCGGTGAATAACGAAACCAATTATAAACTCAACTAGGACGAGAGCACAGTCGTTTGAAGGGAGTGAACTCCCCTTTATGATTTCGTTCCGATGGTGATGAGTTTAATTATTTTCATATTGATTGATCAAGAATGTGATATTCTATTAATATCATAAATTTTCATATGCCAATGTACAGCGCTAAATACAGTTAACATCGACCATTTTCGACACTATTTATAAGTGTAACGTCAAACGTTTTTTGAAGCCTATTACATTAGTTATACCTAAATATAACGAAGTTA
The DNA here is from genome assembly GCF_026914265.1 of Mya arenaria. Classification (NCBI taxonomy): domain Eukaryota; kingdom Metazoa; phylum Mollusca; class Bivalvia; order Myida; family Myidae; genus Mya; species Mya arenaria. The sequence continues at coordinate 62,915,564 of NC_069128.1, forward strand.
TTTGATGATAGCGATCGATCTCATTTATGATATAATATACATTTTTACTAATTAGAAGTGAAATATGCTGTCATATTGACAAAAAGTCATAATTGACTGAGTTGATAGTGGAGGTCAAAAACGATATTTTACAGCTAATAAGTATATAGCTGTTTTTAACATGATACAGCATAATAGCATTATGATGTCGTAAAATAAACTGTTTCCTTTCTATAAAAAACCCAGATCGATTTGGCGTTTTAAGGTGATTTTACCGGCGTTATTATGACGTTATATGATAAACTGTTTGGTCAATATGGGCTTTATTCTGTTTTATTTACTTGTCATGTAATATTATGCAATTATTGTTTTATTAACTCTGAAATATGCTGCCATATTGACAAAAATGCCTCAGTCAAAACTTATTTTGCGGCCAATATAAACTGCAAATTTTACAGCTAATGATTCAATAACTGTTTTGTACATAATACATCATGATATATTATGTCGTCATATGCTACACTATTTCCGGTCTTAAAATAGACAGGTCAATATGACGATTTTGAAGTGATTTTTCCAGCGGTACTTTGATGTCATAAAACTGTTTCTGGGCTATGAAAAGACGGGTTAATAATGCGTTTTATTTTGGTACGGAAATTGCTTTTTGTCTAAACATAGAAGTTGAATCTATAGATCACGTTATAACAATAACTACTAACACTACCACCAAGCAACGCTAGTGACATCGTTATCTGCCAGCGTTGGAGGTGTGCGTCTACAGTGTGTGTATACCCCGTGATAAATTACGTCATATATGCTACGTCGGAAGGCAACATTTTGCTTAAAATGAACACTTAAAACAAAGATAGCTTTTCTTTAACTACACCATTTTAAATGAAACAAAAGGCAGTCTATGCCGCTTAAGGAGCCCCGCCTTCGTTTTATTACGGGAGTTTGATAAGGTGATTAGTTTCATCAAACACTTCGACAAACCTGTTTTCAAAAAAATGTTTTGACAAAGGTTGTAGAAGTGTTATAAGAAACTTAACTCTCAATCAAACTCTTGTAAAAGACCGAAGGCGGGGCTCCGTAAAGGGCGTAGACTGTGCTATGTTTCATTTAAAATGGTGAAGAAAGAGTTATCTTTGTTTGAGGTATTCATTCGAAGCAAAATATTATCTTCCCATGTAGCATTTATGACGCAATTTATCACGTGGTATACACATCACACACTGGTCTATCTGAATAAGTTCATAAAGCTAGGGTGCGTCTTCTATTGAGAGGGGAGATATCTCTGTGCAGTACTTTTCAAAAAGAATATACAGAATAAGTATAATTTTGCTTCAAAACTGAATTATTAACAGACAAGTTACAAGCCCCTAGGCTTTAAACTATTTTCGATGTTTTCTGTGCTCTACCATGTGGAGGTGGACCAATAATTCACCTTAATGGAGGTGTTTTAACTGGTCTTCCGTAAAATAAAAAGTAATTTGAACCCAACCTCTCTAGTCCATGTTAATAGATCATTGTTTTAATATTATACTGTGCCATATGCCAAATAATGTATGCAATTAAAGTAGTCGCTATCATAGCTTACGCGGATGTATTTCTTATACATACCGGCAGTCATGGACCGGTATCAATAAACATTCATAAATAATATTTAAGGATTTCTTAAACTAAGTCATTCAATTTAGTTAAATATCGTACGTGTCATATGATATACCAAGGTAATAATATCTGAAATACATTTTGCTTCATTAATTATGTGAAATATTCATAATTGTATGTTCTTATTTTATGTATTTTAATATGGATTTGGACAAAGGTGAATAGTGCAGACTTTAAGGAAACTATTAAACTTAAAACTGCGTCAAGCGCGTTAGATATTTGCTCAATACTGTGGTAACGTTTTGCCTGGTGACCGGAAATGCGTAACTGACTTTACGAGCTTAGGTCTCAATTGACATTGGGGTGTTTTTTCGCGGGAGAGTTGCTAGTTAAACACACGTAATATGACCGATACATTATGACCGTAGGTAGCGACGGTCACCTATCCTTGCCTAATTTGTGTAGCCGAAACGAGTTCTCTGTTGCGAAAGAACGAGTTCGCTGAAATGAAAGAACCAGAGACACACCATTTAAATTGTTTCTAAAACATCTTTGTTTCCAGTTCATTATAACCAACTACAGGCAAAACGTTGACGTGTTCAATCAGATGGCCGTTTTCGAACGTCTTCTGTATAACACATACATCAAATAGTAGTTTTACCTACACGAGAACTGAATGCATATATTGATACCAATTTTCAAAACAGTGAACTGTAATGAGTGTGTTATACTTGTTAATCGGAATGATTGTTTACCTGCATTCTAACAGATTGACATTTGACATTTTGTTTTTGGAATGAGCCATTTTTTGCCTAAATATCTGGAAACAAGTGATATAATACTGGTGAAAAAATATCAGATCAAAGTTTTAACATCTACGTTCGAAATTTGAAGTTTAATGGCTAAAGCGTTACTTACGCTTTAAGAAAAATGACTGTTTTGGCATTAAACATAAATTTGCTTACGTGAATATGTCAAACTGCGATCTGATATTTTGTCAGCAGTGTTAAATCACTGGTTTCCAGATATTTACGTAAAAATGGGCTGATTCTAGTTTTATCAATGAGAGTGAAGCTTTAAAGACCGCATTTAAATCAAATGGCCTGGAACGCGTTTGATGCGGTGTAATATGTCATTCTCGTGTTTGTTGGCTTAGGAAGATCGTAAATGTGAGTCAGCTCTTTGTTGAAGAGGTCCCAACTACGGTGTTTTCGAGTGCACTTTCCGTGTCTTCAGAATACAAAAAATAAAAAGCTACCTTTAAGTTCTCCGTGAAAGAGATAGTTGGAAGATTCAACTTTGAAACTTGCTGGCTTGTTCTCCATCTAAGCATAGTCCTGATTGGGCATCTTATGCCATAACCAACAAGCAAGACCCTAGATGTGTATACAATATAAAAAAATTAACAATACAAAACACACACACACATCAGCAAAATGGTACATTCAACTTAAGGAGACTTGGTAAGCTTGTAAATTATTAACATCTGGATGTCTGCAATGTGTTGTTAAATTGTATATTGAGTTGTAGCATGGAATGGCTTAATTCATTAAGATTATAAGAAGGAGAATTGAGCAAGAAACACTTGATTAATAGATTTAAAACTGAAACATTCTACATGACTTGAAACAAACCATACTTGCGTTTCTGTAAAAGTAACAATTCTAATTCATGTACTTGGTTATCTTCATCCACGTCATCCTGACTGACTTAACTTTGCTTTTTTCATGTACACCCAAACCCTTAAAAGCATATCTTCTGCAACTTTGTTATGGTTTTAAACAGGTGCACTTACCCAACAAGGCATGGACTTATCGCAGTCGACACTCTTCAGCATCCAGCGATATTGCGTTAATCCATGATGGTTGGACAAAGTGAGCTATTCAAAGCTACATCAGAGTCAACGCACAATTTGTTGATATAGAATGGAAACTGTGTACTGTGGTGCTTCAAACATCTGATACTTAGGGCTCTCACACAGCAGAAACTATTGCAGACAGTCCTAAAGATAGTGATTGCTTGGTGTTGTTCCGTCTTGTTTAAGCCATACAGCTTTATTGTTTCAGTCTTTTTAACACATATTTGTAATGACGCAATATAGTTGGTGAATAATTATGTTGTTAAATAGAACCATATATTGTCAAAAATAATCATAATCATTAATTTTTATCTCTTAATTGTTGACAATGTTTATGTTATAAACTTTAAATCATTGAAATATCGGGATTTAAATTTAAATGATCTTGAACATTATTCTTAGAAATACCTATTCTGCTTCAGTGGGAAAATAATTTTCTCACCCATATTGATTTTTATTGGTATTGGTACCGCTGTAATATGAAATAACAATACAAACACTCATTTTTAAGTCAATCAGTCTGTACTCTATAGTTTCTCGCCACAAAAGAAACTGTACATTTTCAGGCATTATTTTTAACTCTTTTTTATACTTATAGACACAGTTGATCGATGTTAACTGCCGGTACCTACTGTGGTCATAGAAAACACAGCAAACCAAAAAAGAAGTATATATCCTATGTATATAATTACTGGGATGGGAGAAATTTATTATTACGGGCACGCAATAAATCTAGTAATAAAGCATTCGATTCAGGTTCTTGAAGTCAGCAAAACTCTTGCAAAGTCAAAACTTACTTGCCACATTTTAAAGCTGCGCTATTACAGATTGATAGATTTTATTTATTTTTTAAACTTTTGTCTTAAAAAAGTTGAATTTGGAAAAAAATCCTGTAATTGAGTCATATAAGATAAATCGCAATAAGACAAATCTTAATTGTTCTAAAAACGGCCGAAGTTTAAAGTTTAATTGAATCGTTAGTAACGCTTTAACAAAAGCCTTTAAACCGCAATTTTCGACCGTATATATAATATAGTCAGCCTTCTGATATGACAGGTTACCAGACAGTTACGCATGTTTGGCTTATTCCAAAACTCAACAAAGTTTTCTTAAGGTAAAACTATTTTGTACAGCTTTAATTGCAGATTTGCTCAGCAGACAGTTCACTAAGCATGTTTACACTTATTTGTGAGCAAACACCAGTTGCAAGCGGTACCAATCTACGTAAAACTTCCTCAAATAAAATAAAGCCACTTTGCTTGACATTTAAACATGACAAAAGTAGCTGAGGAATTAAAAATAGTATTGTTTCTATTTCAGAAAGCAGCCACAATACCTCGTGCTGAAAGACCTACAATGAACAGAGTTGCGTTACTGTAAAAGTACTTTTTCTGAGATTCTCTTGTCAGAAAGGTAGTTGCTGTAGTGAAACAAGAGTCCTTAAAAAGAACATAGGCTAAATAAATATCTCTTATGGCTGCCATGGTAAGCCAAGACACCAACACTTTGTTTTTTTATGTCAGAGGCTGGTAGGTTAGCATCATCGTTTGCCTATTACAAAAACACAGTCCTTGTTAGATTGAAACTTTAATTTGGTTGTTGATGTGATAAAAGAAGTCACAGAAGGCGTGTCGGACATTGTCCCAGAACTTCCAAACTTACTAGTACTACCATTCACAGACTATCCTTTAGGTTGAAACAGAGGCTTAAGAAATCTCTCATATGGATGCCGTGTTAAGCAAAGAGACTATTTGCTTTTTATGTCAGAGTCTGGAAGGAAGCAAGCTCATCGTTTGCTTATTACCAACTTAATTTGGTTGTTGATGTGAAATAAGAAGTCACTGAAGGAATGTCGGACATTGCCTCAGATCTTCCAAGTTTACCAATACTACAATCCACAGACCATCCTTCCGGTTCTGACGTTGAGTCAGTGTTTACTCACCAGTGAAATAACTTAGCTTAAATTTCAGATCTCGAGGAAGGGATTGATTATGTTTGCTTTACAGTGAAATCAATGAAATTCAGAGATGTTTTAATTGAAAGAAATATTTTATATATCATGCAGCAAAAATGTGATAAAGAAACTGCTTAAAATATTTTGCAATGATAGACAAATTACCAGTACCTTTACCCAAAGTTGAATGTACTTGCTAAAAAGTATTTGCCGGTCTTAAGTGAAGCTGATAATTTGGTCAGCAAAAAAAAATTCGAATGCAGCCTCCTCTTGTGGTTGCTCTGATACTTTTGAAGATGACTATAGATCATCAGTGGTGAACGTTCAATGCTTGACATTTGCTTCTATTGAAAAACCAGTTTATCATTTACTCACTTAACAGGAAACCTTTCTTTCACAGTGTTGTTTCCAAGAACAGTTTTTAGGCTGTAAGGCCGCTAGGCCTGCAATCTCTTATAACCGTAAATTTACCATTAGCAGATCGACGTAACATTTTGAACATTTGTCAAATTGATGCCCAAACGGGTGTATCAACACTAGCCTTAATAAAATTAATTACTTTGTTCGATGTATTTTGGATTCAATTGGTTAAGCGTCATACATGGGAGTAAATTAAATACAACTCAGTCATGTTTAAAGAGTAGAGAAGATTTTACTTAAAAATGCCCAAATGCTTTATCCGTGGCAGTTCATTGTTGATGAAACCAGAGTTCCAGAAAAGATTTCATATGCAATTTACAATGACTCCATACTTTAAGAGCTCTTTGGGCATCACATACATTAAATGTGGATTTGAAGTGACTGATGCTACATGGTTTTTATTTAGTTGAGTATCAGCATAAACATCTAAATGTAGTTGCAAAGGAATTCATGAGCATGCACGTTCACCCGTATATTTACCATTTATCTTAAACTGACTCTCCTATTCAAAATCAGTACATACACATGTATAAGAAACATTAATTTTGGGTGATAAAGCTTTAACTTCTTTCTAAACAATGCATTTATGTAAAATATTAATACGCAAATATATTTAATGATTGCTGAATGCTAAGATATTTATTGTGATCTACTATAGTCTCATTACGTAGAAATAACGTGTTTTATTTTCTTTCAAATTAAACTCGATATTCCTCATAAGAACCATTATTTTCGACATGTATTCGCCCTTTATATAATATTAAAACAATAGTAAATTTATTAATTGTGGTAAATCTTATGTGGGAAAAAGAGTGCATCTTTAAGTTTTTTGTGTTAATTCTTTTTAAAATTACATGAGTACGTATACTTGCAAATCGTAGCTGGCCGAAAGCCTTCCAACGCGTTAGGCACTTTGATTATAAACTGTTATTCATTCCTTGTTTGGTGAACAGCCCTTTTTGGTCAGAGAAATGTGTTGCAAAATCAGTGAGATAAGATATTGTATTAAGTGTTCATGATTATCATAAATAATGAAAAAACAATAGTATTTTTCAGTGTTTATTTCTTATGTAATAAAAACAGAAAATACAAAATGAATAGAAATGCTACAGTTATACACACGTATCATATGACAGTGAATAGGTAAAAACGTCTCGATTAAATTTAATCGATAGTATTCTGCCGATTCGATTCGACCGTCTCTAGTGATTTTGGTCCAATTAGGAAACACTAACTTGCAGATAACTACTCTGTGAAATAAATGACCAACAACACAATCTCTGTAAAACAACTGACCAACAACACATTATCCGTGAAATAACAACTGACCAACAACACATTATCTGGGAAATAAATGTCAACTACTCTGTGAAATAAATGACAAACAACACATTATCTGTGCAGCAAATGACCAACAACACATAATCTGTAAAATGGATAAATGACCAACAACACATTATCCGTGAAATAAATGACAACTACTCTGTGAAATAAATGACCAACAACACATTCTCTGTAAAACAAATCACCAACAACACATTATCCGTGAAATGACAAATGACCAACAACACATTATCTGTGAAATAAATGACAACTTCTCTGTGAAATAAATGACAAACCACATTATCTGTGCAGTAAATGACCAACAACACATAATCTGTAAAATAAATAAATGACCAACAACACATTATCTGTGAAATAAATGACACAACTCTGTGAAATAAATGACCAACAACACATTATCTGTGAAATAAATGACTAACAACACATTATCTGTAAAATAAATAAATGACAAACAACACATTCTCTGTGCAGTAAATGACCAACAACACATTATCTGTAAAATAAATAAATGACCAACAACACATTATATGTGAAATAAATGACAACTACTCTGTGAAATAAATTACCAACAACACATCTGTGAAATAAATGACAACTACTGTGTGAAATAAATGACCAACAACACATTAGCTGTGAAATAAATGACGAACAACACATTATCGGTAAAATAAATAAATGACAAACAACACATTCTCTGTGCAGTAAATGACCAACAACACATTATCTGTGAAATAAATGACAACTACTCTGTGATATAAATGACCAACAACACATTATCTGTGAAATAAATGACAACTACTGTGTGAAATAAATGACCAACAACACATTATCTGTGAAATAAATGACGAACAACACATTATCGGTAAAATAAATAAATGACAAACAACACATTCTCTGTGCAGTAAATGACCAACAACACATTTTCTGTAAAATAAATAAATGACCAACAACACATTATCTGTGAAATAAATGACAACTACTCTGTGAAATAAATGACCAACAACACATTGTCTGTGAAATAAATGACTAACAACACATTATCTGTGAAATAAATGACCAACAACACATTATCTGTGAAATAAATGACCAGCAATACATTAACTTTGAAATAAATGACCAACAACACATTATCTGTGAAAAAAAGACGAACAACACATTTTTTGTGAAATAAATGACGAGCAACACATTATCTGTAAAATAAATGACCAACAATACATTATCTTTGAAATAACTGACCAACACCACATTATCTGTGAAATAAATGACAACTACTTTGCGAATTAAATGATGACCAACACATTACAAATACAATCTTGCACTCATTTTGATATTTTTGTCAACAGAAACCAGTAGTAAAATGATCGACTTTTCAATCTATCAAGGTCAACAGAGTGTATATATGTAAAGCTTAGATATTTTCATGTTCTTCATCTACACAATAAACCGTATAAATGATTACAAACTAAACAATTAGGAAACTCTTTTACATGATTAACACAAATATTTGACGGATGTGATCAATACAAAAGTACTTAAATTGAACACTATATTAGCAACATGACCTGCAATAGAATACGAGGGAATTTTAATTGATAAATAAAGACTTATTGCTGTAGTCCATAGACCGACTCTTTAAGTTGATACTTATTTGAATAAACCGATTATCTTTTTTTATTTGATGCCTACTCTTTTTAGGTCTTAAATCTAAAAATATACACAATATTAACAACTACCTTTAATACCTTTTATGAATATTCTAAACCAACATATATCAGAAATACATTATGTAGATATTGCTTAAATGCCTATCTAACAGAAACAGTAGCATCAAACCGCTTCAATATCGGTCTGAAACAGTGGCATCAAACCGCATCAATATCGGTCTAAAACAGTAGCATCAAACCGCATCATTATCGGTCTAATCCAGTAGCATCAAACCGCATCAATATCGGTCTGAAACAGTAGCATCAAAATACATCAATATCAGTATTAAACAGTATTATCAAACCGCACCAATATTGGTCTGAAACAGTAGCATCAAACCGCATCAATATCGGTCTGCAACAGCAGCATCAAACCGCATCAATATCGGTCTAAAACAGTAGCATCAAACCGCATCAATATCGGTCTGCAACAGTTGCATCAAACCGCATTAATATCGGTCTAAAACAGTAGCATCAAACCGCATCAATATCGATCTAAAACAGTAGCATCAAACCGCATCAATATCGGTCTGCAACAGTTGCATCAAATCGCATCAATATCGGTCTGCAACAGTAGCATCAAACCGCATCAATATCGGTTTGCAACAGTTGCATCAAACCGCATCAATATCGGTTTGCAACAGTTGCATCAAACCGCGTCAATATCGGTCTGCAACAGTAGCTAAAGAAGTGAGGTAAAATACAACACAATGACACTGATTCATATCGAATCAGGAATCAGTGCGCACAATTATAAGTCCATTTGTTTAGTGTAAGGTCTATATTGTCTTTTAGGTTAAAATGATTGTTTGTATAACTCTCACTAAAAGCATCTTGCGCAATCAACAAAAAGCGATTTCAAAGCATGCCGAAATTCGGCGATTTGTATGGCATACAGAATTGGGTTCACCAAAGCATTACATGAGATAGTTGTAAAAATAGGAAACTTGACAGCTCGGCTAAGTGTCCAAGAGTCCGTTATACTTTCCATCATAAGCATGAGCACTCCAGGCCAGGAACATAGATTTAGAAATAAAATGATCAAACCGAGCAGCGCGTATGCCTTCTTTATTTTTGTCGGCGTGCTCGATTGTATATCTGAGTGAACACTGATTCCCTTAGGTCCCAGATTTTGAGAAGTTGATGCTACTGCAATGTGTCTTGTGTTGGTATTATCAACTAATGTTCCCTGCATGTTGGGGTCAAAGCGAGTGATCGCTTGGTTTAAAACATTATTGGGTTCATCCTTATCTCGGTTATTCTCAATAGATTCAGGTTTGTCTCTTGTACATTCTTGAAGCTCAGTTCGAGACATCATATCATTTGTGTGGTTCTTCTTTTCCTTTGTTTTCCGTTCTTTAAATGACCGTGTATTTGCTTGGTGTGTTTGTTGATGAATAACAGTTGCGCCAGATTGTTGTGCGTGCTTGTCCATTTCGTGTGTTTGTGGAATGACATTGTTCCGAACATTCCTTAACAAAGCAAACACAATACCATACAAGATGTTGGTAGTTATCAATGGTATTAAAAACATAGCAACCAGTACCTTCATTGCTAAACTTAAACTATCACCAAACACTGTCTCCATCGAGCATCCATCTTGCAAATAGCGGTTGTCACGTCTTGCCCAAATCAGAAAAGGTAGAAGACACGTCAAAAAACTAAAACTCAGTGTAGCCAGGCAGAAAATTAAAATGTGATGCAGTCGCCATTTCGTTTGTAAGCCTTTGAATCTTGCTTTGTGAAGAACTAGAACCCGGACAACCCCAATTGTAAGGATTCCATACAGCGTTGACGCTTGTGAAGATATGAAAAACGCGCAAGTTCCACAACATAATGCTAAGCTTTTTGTGAAAATTGCCATGTCCGTGAAAGACACTATGAACACTGAAAAGCCAGCAATTACGTCATTTAGACTCAGGCACATAAGTTGCATCCAGTACACATTTGGTACACAATTCTGCTTTAAAATCAGGCATGCGAGAACCATTGAGTTTAGCAACATTACTGCTATACCGTTAACCCTCATCAACGTCGCAATTAACGCGGGCACTTGTTCAGAATATGTATTATTCAAGTTAAAACTTGTTGTTGCGTTCATCTTTAACTATAAAGATGAATTAATACTCGTGTCCTTAACATCCTGTACTGGAAAAAGCAGCGATCCGACTTTAATATTTATATGCGAAGAACTGCGAATTCCTAAATGGTATTGGAAAACGATAAAGGTATGTAGTTACATGTATTACACTATTTAGTGTTTGCGGATTGTTCTTGTCGTATGCAAATATACGTCAATCACAGCCAGTTTTGTAAGCAAATTAACATGTTCCCTTCATTAATCATTGCAATCTTTATCTTCGATACTAAGCTCTTAAAACGTTGTTGTCTATCCTCTATTTAATTCCTTGATATGTATATCCCGATATATTCCATTGAACAATTATTTGACCTCTTTGTTTCTGTGCGACATGTGAATCATCTTTGCATTTCAGTCCGGCTTACAAACTAATAATAGCGCAGTCGATGTAGTATTTTTCTAACAGTTTATTTCTTGCCAAGCAATTACAAAAGACAAAAAAGTAGTATTCGTATTACGTTGACCTACTGTGTTGAGTGTTTTGACTCTCAATATTGATATGGTCAATGGTAAAAGTGGTTGACGTCTGGATATGTTAAACGGCTGTTTAATAAAATGGAATCCAGTTTGTTGTGAATGTTTGTGTTAAACAGATTGGATCATTGTCTGATTCGTCAATTGTTATCTAGGTCTCCAAAGAGGAAAACAGATGTCACCCATCTTGTTTTCTAGTTTGACAATTATATAGAACTATATTAAGTAATAATAATCATGCAGAATTAACGCTAAATATCATTATAAGTATGATACTGCATTTTTTTCAAAGATTGCTGAAGGTCTTCAAAATGTTTAAATACAATGTATGAATACATTTCGAGGTAGTCACTAAAGTATTTTGTTAATTAACAAAAGTAGTGGCTTATACGAATTTATTACATGTACCCATAAATAATTTTAACCCATTTACTGTGATGATTGTTTAAAGGGATTAGACACCAGATACATTGCAAAGAACAAAGAAAATTGGCATCATTGTGCACAACACAATGAATCTTACTTACTGAATTATCGCCTCACCTATGGAACATGCATCTTTCGCAATTTTTACGCAATTTTCTAATTCGAAATTTAATGGGGTCTACCATATGAATACCAGTGAATCTAAAAAAGTGTTTATAAATGCAGCTGTATTAATCATGTGACCTTCACATGCAAAAAAATGCACAATTTAAACTCAGAAACCAATATGCGCTAATTTTAAACGAGTTAATTCAGTTTCGACAGGGATAACATTTTCTTTTAATCATGTTAACTCATAGGCCTCGGACTAAGTGGTATTAAATATTTTAGGCTTGTTTTTAGGAAAAAAAATTGCCGAATTTGAGACCATCTGGTGGTTAGTCCCGCTAAGAACCAAAACATGAAAGTTTCAAAATTTTATGATTTTATTGATATTGAGGTTCAAAATAGAGCAAACATAATACAAACATGTGTTGAAACATGTGAAGGAGTGATAAGGAGTTCAACAACTCCCTTTGAAATAAGATTTTTCAGATTTTCATTCAAAAAGCATTCACAGTTTATCGGATATGTCTTATTACAGAATGAAATGTTTTTGTTTCAAAATAATAAAGACTATCTAATCTACAATGTACTGTGTGTGTTTTGTTGATTACAGCAATTAAATGAAGGGAAATTGCATCATTGTTACCAGGAAGTGAATTTAATAAAAAATTATGCAACATATTTTTGAATTTCTTTCACATTACACCACAAGACATTGTTCATTGTTAAGATGCACTTGATATCTTCTACGGCAGTATTATAACAGTACAAAGTGTATATTTCTGAAGAAACAATTCGCATTTTGGGCACAGAAATTTTTAGTTAAGAATAATACATTTTTTTATAACTTCGATTTGAAAATCCGGTGCCAGTGCTTCAGTTGTTTTTGTTTTCTTCATGTGTTGCGAGTGAAGAAATATGTTCCAGGAAGGACAATGTGTAAAGGGTACTAATTTGATTTGCATAGATAGGAAGGCTTGCCTCTTCTGATCAAAGATGAGATGATGAAAACAAAAATATATTTCTATAAACAACATTGACATCATATCGAAAGTTCAACTAAAATGTATTTACGAATTGAAGTATTTACTGTACAGTTAAGTTGTATTTTAATGTGGGTATTTGTACTATGTACATGTCTTAATGTTCAATCTTAAAATCACCTGATTTGAATTATTTTGAAATTATAAATTATTACAGATGTTAATCATTAGATTTCAGTTATTATGCATTTATATTTTTTCCAGATGTCCAAAAAACACATTTTGAAAATAAAAAGCATTAAAGAGACTGTACACCAGATTGGCACCAACATTGTTTTTGTAGCGAATCTCAGGAAAATTATATAATAAAATATTTTACTCTTTGATATCATAATCGTCAACAAATACAAAATGTAAAAAGAATCGAGTCGGAGACCGGGTTCGAACCGCTGTTGCCAAAATTGCAGGCCAGTGTTGTATCCACTGAGCTACGAAGGCTCACTCTATACGGTTGGAATACTAAAGGTATATACATAACTTGATAATATCACGTGATAACATCGACTAGCTAATCACGCATAAGGAATGAATTCTTCTAGGTAGACATACCTAGTAATCTTTTTTAATGGAAAAATAAGAAAAAACGGCGGAAAATAAATTAATTGTAAACTATGTTGTTCTTAAGTTAATGATTTGCAATGCATTGTACACACCGATACCAAATTTATGTCAGTTTTCGAAAATTTCTTTTTTTCCGCTATTTCATCATACGGAGTACAGACCCTTTAACGTGTTAACCTCAACATACTCACGCGATCATATGCTATACAATACGTCATTTAAATAGCCTACAATCATGATAGTTATTTGGATACCACCCTTGCTAGCTGTTTTTCAAAATTATCCACTGCCATATTAAATGAAAGACAGAAATCATGGGCTGTATATTGTATTCTCTCAGATGCCTTTTTATATTAAAAATCAGATACAGCACCGTTGTTCATGTTTGTTTTACACTCATAATTTTAAGAGCAGTTTACTAACAACCATAATAGCCTTTTATGTGTTTTTGTGTTTTAAAACAGCTTACGATTGAATTGATATAAACAGGCTTTAATCCAATCTTATCAAAGTAGGAATCGACCGTTAATGTTTGACCTTTATAAGATCTATGTATTGTGATGTGAAATTTTATGTGAAACAAATATTGTCCGTTTTTCAGAAGGTATCTTGGCGCGTTAAGAGGGGGGGGGAAGCGAAAGGTTTGTAAACAATGGTTAATGTTTTATAATGTCGATTGAAATTACTGGGCCGATTTCGTTTTTAAGAGAGAGAGAGAGAGAGAGAGAGAGAGAGAGAGAGAGAGAGAGAGAGAGAGAGAGAGAGGGGGAGATAGACAGAAAGAGAGAGAGAGAGAGAGAGAGAGAGAGAGAGAGAGAGAGAGAGCGAGAGAGAGAGAGAGAGAGAGAGAGAGAGATTTTGTTTGCCAAATTCAAATATACTGCTGAAAGATATCTGCATAGGTAAACAAACTCTTTGTTTCTTTTAATTGTGTTCTTTTTTCAAAAAGGCAATTTTAAATTCTCCACGATTTTACCTTTAGTGATAAGAGCTTAGTCTACATCAACTCGATTAATAAACATGTAGCAATAGAATACAACTATATTAAATATACTCTTAGCATCATCTTCTATATCAAAACATTATCAGTTTCAGTTTAACATGTAAGCTGCCTCAGTCTGTCGTCACTGTGGGCTACTCTTTAAGAATATTTCTATATTTATGTAGCAGTATTTTTAAAAATTACTTCCGTGTTAGAAGACGTAAAAATCTCAAAACAGAAATGTCATATAATATTTATCCGTAAATGTAAATGTCAACTGAGTCATTAGCCAGTTAACATTAAATGCTGCCAGCATCTTTGGCGTCTGATACTTATACGGGCTCTAAACCGAGCGAAGCTCGGCAGAGCCCTATTACGGTCACACATAGCACTACTTTTGTTCAAAAGTTGCACATACTATCAGCCTGAAAAAAGGACGTAAAGGTGATGAAACCAGTATTTTTCTGTTGAGAAACTATATTGAGCGCATGCATGCCGGACACCAAAATCATCAGAGCGTGACGACACGGAAAAAAACAGGCTCATGAAATTATGAGATGCGAAATAGCGCCCCACTAGTTATTAAAATAAATCAAAATATGCTTATAAACAATTACTATGAATACTTGTGGTAAAGTCACAAAGACAAATAAAACATATTTCTATAGATTGTCTGAGATATACCAGTATACTGTACTTTGTTTTCACTTGTTTATTAAAGATATTCACACGCATTGTTTACCATTCTATACGAAGGTCACACTTGACAGTTAGTAGTTGTCATTTTAGGCTTTACAATATCGATACTATTTAGATGTTTGACAGTTGTTGATCGGATAGAAATTGCGAAGAATTAATTCCTGTTGGATTACCGATTTAATTACGACCATGGATTATACCGGTACACATAGCAGAGCTTGTCACGTCAGCCAGGTACAGTACTGTATGATTTTTTTGTAAAAAACACTTTTCAGTTAATCATACAATCAAGATATCAATTTCATATACTTATGACATGCGGTTGACAAGTTTAGAAATCGCTATGGCTGAGCGAGATATTGTCACTGAAAAGATGGATGGGGTGTACCGTCTGTGAGACTCAACAATGGATATGTGAGATTTTTGACTGAGATCAAAGGATGGGAACACCTTTCAATTACCAACACGCTGGTTGAGAGATTGAAACTAAAAAGATATACAGAAATTGTGTGACAGGTGAACTCTTGTGCCATGCAACACCACTTTTGTGTAAATTAAGAAGTTGGGCGGGGAGGATGCGGGAGGGGTATCCCCTCCTGCCAAGTGAAACCATGGCGGAGCGCAAGATTATGACTGAAAAGATCAATGGACGGTTGCGGTCCGACAACATGTGAATGATAAAGATTGTATTTAATATTAAAATAATTAATATGTAAAAATATACGACCCAAAGTGGATTATTTGTTCATTATATGTATCATAGAGTACACAAGCACATTTTTTTTTTAATTCCCAGACCAAGAGATCACCCAAGGGACCGAATCGCTCACTCAGATAGCTCGACTGGCAACAACTGCAGTCCAAATACCAGGTAACTGAAATGCAACACCACTTTTTGTGACAGATGTTATTAAATTAAGAAGTTGGAAGGGGAGGGTGCGGGAGGGGTTTCCCCTCCTGCCCAAAAAAACAACAACATGGCAGAGTGCAAGATTATGACTGAAAAGATAAATGGACGGTCCAACACCATGGCTTTGTGAGCTATTGTGACTGTAAAGATGAATGGTTTTGCTTTGTTGTGTGAAATATTGTAAATAAATAGTGCCGAGTGACCACTCGTGCCAAGCAACACTATGGGAGATGAGAGATTGTGACTGAATATGTTGAGAGGAAGGCTGACACCATAAGAGTGCAAGATTGTGATTGAAAGACAAATCGGCAAATGCGGGTTGAATGTTTTGCTGTGGGCCACAGATCGTGTGAAATATTGTAACTATATAGTCAGTCCAGGGTGTGGAGAAGGCGAACCATCCTGCCAAACAACCCTCATGACTGAGTGTGAGTTGCCGTACCCTTTCCATGAAACAACATGGCTTTGTGAGAGAATAATCAATGTTACTAAAATACACTTACTTTACAGGTGCACCTGTATGTTATTAAGCTGTGCAATTCTTAATTCATACGTTCTGTTCTTTATATATTTTAAAACTTTTAAATGGAGGTGCACCTCTTACATAAATACAACTGCACCTCTATATTTAAGATGTAGGTGCACATTTTAATATACAACTGCACCTCTATTTTTTGACCGTTATGCCATTTCTTAGACCTGTACCTTAAAAAATTAGGTGCAACTCCATTTTTTCAATTTACATCGCCGTTGTAATTTTTCACCCAAATGGTAAGTCAAACTGTACTGGCTTGCTGACACTCAATCTCATGGTCAAGTTTATTATAAAATTGCCATTGTGTCAAAATTTCTGCTTGTTAATTAGTAAATAAGTCTAAATGAGATGCCTAAAGAAGTTTGTGTTGTTAACAGTAAATACTGTAAACACCCTCTGCGATTCACTCAAATCTGCATGCGATAATGCACCAGTCAATTGTAACCACGTCCCCCCCAGGTCCGGGGAATAGTGAGGACTTTGACATTTGGTCCAGCCAACCCCGGCTAAAATTCTTATCCTGTAGGGACGAACAAATGGTAAAATCCCCGCCAAATGCCCCTGCACCCCAGGTACCCTAGGTAAGGCCCAATTCTCCGCTACATTTAAAGCGAAGACAAAACCACCGCATTCAACCGGCACTGCGGGCCACCTGAAAAGTAAACACACGGCCCATTTCCCCGTCTATCCCCTGTATACCCCCGGACCTGGGGGGAGCCATGCTTACAAGTAACTGGTGCATAAGACCCCAGCTTCTCGATAAATCTCAAGCGTAACGAACTTAAAAAGCTTGAACCTGTAATAAAATATTTCCATAAATTGGGGCAAAGAAACATGACATACAAAACAAAAAGTCATGTACACACAGTGTACTAATGCTCAATAGCAATATGTTTGGTCATAAAGAAGTTGTGTTACTATAGTATAGGACAATTAGATTTCAGTGTAAATCACTTGTAAATGGGATATGTCAGATTAGCACAAATTACAAACTCTTTTTTGTATTTCAGAATACATCCATGCCACCTGGTTTTTGGCATAACAGCTGTGGACTGATTTTCAGCAATGCAGGTATTGCCATGTTAGTATTGCCATGTTATGTATTACTGGAGGCAATACGTTTGAAAATAAACCGGACTTTTGTCAATGTTTCTCTGAAATAAATTGCCAGTATGTTACTTGCTCTAAGCTCTTTGATATTAACATTTGCTTGCTATGACATCATGATCAGTGTTTATTTCAATATTGTGCTCCGATTAGATTAGCGCTACACCATTACCTATTGATATGGAGGTTCCAAATGTCAGCTATTCTTGATCGTATAAGCTCATTGATATACTGTTTGTTTCTTTCCTAATTAAATTTCTTTCATACCGTTTTTGGTGCGGCTTTGAGATAGTATCATTTTCTAATGAAACTGCTGACTTGTATTGGTCTTTGGTCTGTATTGTGCATACTTTCTTCATGCATTGTTATATTCAATGATGAAATGGTGCTAACAACGTCAACTACAGGGAATTTATATTCATTTCAAACTGCTGAGGGGGTCAAACCATTTTTTGGGGTTATTTGCAGAACCCGTCTAAGGCAGTGCCTTATTTCATATTATAATTATATGGCATAATGATTAAACGTAGGTGGCGGATTAAAGGTATTAGGACAACATTGTTCACGATAACTAAACACCATTACCTTACTAAGTACAGTATTCTTTTTTAATAATAAGAGACTTGAATGTATAAATCACACCTAAAGACCTCCTCACATTCACTACTGCTAAATTAGTATTTTTAAGTTTGCTTTTTTTTCTCTCGCGGTATTGTATAACTTGATTGTAAATAATATAATGCAAAATTCACTTTGATCTTTCATGCATGCAATATTTATTATTTGTATTTATTTTTGTGTTTATAACAATGAGCTATATATGCTACAGTTGAATAAACATTCTGTTCTGTTCTGTACAATACAGTGAAGCACGCTGCGTAAATATAATCGGTGTATTCATGGCTACACGTGCTGAATGTATTAATATGGCTAGACCTTGACGGCGCGCAAACACTGCTGAAAATATACAAATGTATTGTAGTAGTACTAGAAGTAGTAGTAGTAATAGTAGTAGTCTCAGGTGACATTCTGCTCTCGGGTTGACAATATCAATGTCACACATGCTGCCGTATGATATTTATATACTGTCACCTTCAAGGCGGTCAATATTTATATAATGTTCATGATTTGCTTCACCCATAATCTTTACTCTGTAGTATCCTCTTCTTTTGTTTGATCTGTCCTAGAATGTGCATTAACCGGACGGAAATTAATGGCAAAAACCTCTTTGTTTCAATAAGTTGCTATAGCTACTAAGAGATCGTT
This sequence comes from Mya arenaria, assembly GCF_026914265.1. Classification (NCBI taxonomy): domain Eukaryota; kingdom Metazoa; phylum Mollusca; class Bivalvia; order Myida; family Myidae; genus Mya; species Mya arenaria. Next base: position 62,934,681 of record NC_069128.1, read on the forward strand.
TATCATTTTACACACGCATTATTAGTTGGTATCCATGCATAGGTAATAAATTGATTAACGGTATAGTGCTATATTTATAATGTTACATACAGTGCCTGACATAATCAATGCATCTGAATAACGATCGTTTATATATATATATATTCCAAGCTTTACTTTGGTGAAAGATAAGCGAAACAATATAACAAAGAAATGAGTACACACAGGTTATCAGTTTAGAAGATCTATTTTCAGTTTAAGGTTAAAGTCACAAAATGTTTAAGTACATTATAAACTTACTACTTTTGTATGTATATACAAATGACTTCCCTTAACCTTTTTGACATTTGTAAACCCTCAGGTTGATAATAAAATGAATTTATCGCAGTTACAAACATGCCACAAAAACCGAAAGTTTAATCTAAATAAAGTGCACCCAATGTCATCACGAATCTATACATCACCTGTCTTTTCAAAGGTCTCCGAATGCTATGCTGCTTTCAATAGAAACGATTTCCATTTTTTAATAAGAATTTTATTGGATTCATATTTTTTAAAACAAAATAATCACACATACACTGTTAATTTCATAAAACATTTCAAATGAAAGCTTAATTATTTTTCATGTGACGCAAAGGGAGGTAATGACACAATTTTTATTGACACATAAAATCAGCGATTTTCACTTAATAATATTGCTAGTTTTTGTCCGATTTTTTGTATCACATGTAGTTTAGACACAGGCGCTAAATTGTGTTCATGTGAAATTTCATCCGACTAGTGCAGTATTTCTCGAGTTTAATACCTCAAAAGGATTCTGGAAACTGCTCAGGTACTGTTTGCTCCGCCCACTTAACTACCTTATTGGTATATACATGCAGTGAGTCAATGGTCAACTGAGTGAATACCTTAGAATTTTTCATCAATTTCTGTTCATTAAGCATCATGTGAATCTCCGAGATTTATCGAACACCAGCTGAGACTCTATCATAATCATATACGCACTATTATTTTCTCTCTTTATATTTTACGCTATGCAGAAATAATTTAAAAATACACCTTTTCGAAATGATGATAACCTGTCATTACAGTATGTTCGCTAATGCATTTTCATCCCAGGAAGATCGCTGTCGTCGTCAGCGAAAATGAGCCCTGTTAAGGTAATCTCGCTCCCGAGATAAATCGAGATTAAAGAAACAACAGGTTTGCAGAGCAATTATCGTTTTGTTATTATACGCTATAAAGGTACGTCACTCTGCTATCAGTTGAGTTCTATCTTAAAACTAAGGCTTTCCCATTAAGAATAAGTTTGTTGTATTTCTTATACACGTAATTTTATGTTGTCATTTTAACCAGATGCATTTTTTTCCTATTTCTTTAATTCATATTGTTCGCCTACATTGTTCACAGTAACAATACTTGACCTTGATAAATGCAATAAGGTATAGCAAGTGATAATAATTTTTGTTTATTGACATAGCTATTCCACGGAAGCTTTTAGATTCATGCACTACATGTGCTTTTCCCAATGTATAAATAGATATCTCACTACAAACCTACACACTTTGAGTATATCAAGGCGAGCCTTCGAGGGCAATCCGACGAACTACCAGACGTACAACGCCAACCCGCGATGTTGCGAGTTGAAAAAGGCGACCACTGCCACTCTCACTGATGCCGCCTCCACTGACGCTCCTTCAGACACTGACGCCTCTGCGGCCGGCGGCGGACCAAGTGTCTCATAGACTTTGAACTATGAAGTTGCCCATTTTATGCCTACGACTGTCATCTCATTTAGTTAGATAAATTATGCAATTATTAGCAATATGATGCTCAAAATCAATGTGTTTATATGTAGAAATATAAAGCAGACATAAAAACTATTTACCAAAGTTTAGGGTTGAATACGAAATAGTCAAGAAAGTAGTTCATCACATTAAAAGTACAACTTATTTGACAGTTTGAATATGCTTTCGGACCAACAATACACAAACTTATAAATCGCATTACGAACAATACCTGGCAGCTTCTTGGGGATATTGTTTTCAAATATTAAAATTAGAAAGTGACTTCTTGATAATGAAATGCAAATGCCTTTTTTAAAATACAGAAGCAGTCACTAAGTCAAACAGCATTGATGACTGGATAGTGTTAAACGTTTTGACCTATTAAACTATTTTTGCTCTTGTAGTACTTAGAACTGCGTTTGAGTTCAAATGATGTTTGTTGTTTCTTATACTAAATTATACTAAAACCCTTTTGTTAAAACTTGCGCGAAGTTTTCAAAAATAGTTTCAATCAATAGGACCATAACGTCAATCCGTTGTCCTATTGTTAAAAAATGCACTCTTACTCCCAAAGATGATTTACCACAATTAGTAATATTGTTTAAATATTCCAAGAAGGATGAAAACATGTCGTCGAAAACATTGCAAACATTGTATCTTATAAAGGACCCTGAGTTTAATTTGAAAATATTTTAGAAAAAACACACAGGTATTTCTACTTTATGAGACTATAGTAGACCACAGTAAATATTTTAGCATTCACCAATGATTTAATATTTTTGCGCTTTCTGCTATTAAATACACGGTTACAATCTTGTTATCGGTTATTTATATTTTCCATAAATGAATTACTTAGTAAGTAGTTGAAGGTTTATTAGTAAACATTGATGTATATTATACATGTGTATGTATTGATTTTGAATAAGACTGTCACTTTAACTGTCACGCTTTACAGACCCATTAGTCTTATTATTGATAAACTAGAGAATACTTGTGGTATCCTTTGTATACGTTTTGTAAACTACACAATACAATGTTATTTTTAAATAGGAATAAATCATCAAGAATTTATTCATCAAAAAGATGATAGAATGAATTGCCTAATTTATAGCAAATTCAACAAACTTTTTATTAGTGGTGTTCTATTCCAGCTACCAGTTTCAATTGTAAGCCTTTGTTTTTTTTGTTCTGAATTTATCAACAAAATGATAGTTTTAAACGGTTGATTTAAGAATTATGACATAATGCCAAATTTAGTTTTAAATATTCTGGAAAAACGGTGCTTTTTTGGTATGTTTATGGCTCAGTTAGACTTAATCATTCATTTATAAAAACATTTATTTTAACTTTAGCTTTACCGTTTCTTTCAGCCATTTTTGTTTCACAAAATAATTGGCTTTCCCTTATATTGTTTAACCCACATTTACTTTAGATACACTTTAATAGATGATGATCAATGGAATATTCTTATTTATAGTTGCTCAATAGAGTTGACTAATTAATTATATATTATAATATATCATATTCAAAAAAGTCTCTTTGTATATTGTACAATAAAATGTTATTGTTTTTAATTATCAAGGCTAAATCCGGTTCGATCATTAGTTATACGTTACGTCGTCGAATTGTCGTCTACAACTCTACGGTCTTGTGGGAATGCTAGTGCCATCCTATGCACTTTTTTGGAGGGGTGGGGGGGCTTCCGAATCTTGATGGACACAATCGCTGTTGTAGTTTTTGTAATTGTAAATATTGTTGACCGTTAGTATAAGTAGTCAACGACCTGTCGAACGTACACCAGCTTATGTTCATGAATATTTCAGTTATATTGAACTTTATTATCTCGTAAGACGAAGACTGGTAATCAGTATTTATAACAAACGTTTAAAATAATTAGTGTGTTTTTTCAATCTATGATAAAAGAGGCACGCGAGATCTCTTTCACTAAGACCGTACTGTAAACCCTTTCGTGGCAAAGCTTGCATTAATGAAATTAATTTTATTCTGTTGCTCGCATACACATTAATCCAAACACATGCTGTGTCGTGCAAATTTTGCTATATTATGATAGTTGACCACGTGCTGTTTATCGAAAGTCAGTTGGTCACGAGACCGCGAAAGCGGACTTCTTTTATATTCTGAATTGTCAGAGGAAAAACACAAACAGTACTTCATGATCGTATCAATAGTCCGCCAACAACCGACCTCGACAGTCACTCACCCTAAAAGTTCAATTACTCTGCATTATTATAACACCAGCAAGGAAAATCGGCCAGCAAATTTACATGTACAAATACCACATCCGCAACTGCTGAAAATGCGCAGCACTCAACGACAGTTAATTCCATTTCAAATGAACAAACGGACGAACAGCGCATCTACTGTTTGTGAATATGCGACCCTTTTGCGCCACGAACAACCTTCAGAAAGAATTATTGTCATGCACCAGTCAATTGTAACCACGACCCCCTTCAGGTCCGAGGAATAGTGGGGACTTTTACTTTCGGTCCAGCCAACCCCGGCAAAATCCCCGTCCTGCGGGGACGAACTGATGGTAAAATCCCCTGCCAAATGTCCCCGAACCACAGGGACCATAGGTTAGGCCTAGTCAGTTTAAAATGCCTTCCAGGCTAACCATCATTAAAAAAAGCCTGGACGGCATTTAAGAATGACTAAGGTTAGGCCCGTTCCCCGCTATATTTTGCGTGAAGACAAAACCACCGCATTCACCCGGCGTTTCAGGGCCACCTGAAAGGTAAAAACACGGCCCATTTCCTCGGCTATCCGCGGTATACCCTCGAACCTGGGAGCCGTAGTTACAAAACGATTACAAGAAAGACCATTGATGCAAAGCATCAAAGGGCGCCGTTTAATAGTTTATGCACTTGTTATATGTTGAAAAACAAGGAATGTCAAGGCCAACAAGCATATTATGGTGTATTGAACCGCATCTATGAAATTCTCAAAATGTTTGTAGTTTTCTGCATGACAACATAGGCAAAAGCATTGAAATTGAAAATTTTCAAGTTGAACATTTCATTAGGGGTGGGGTACATTAATGAACACGACAGAATTAGGGTGCTTGTGCACTGTACTTTTTGTCATTGCCACATACCCATATACCAAGTTTTATTTCAATACCATAAGAGTTTTAAAGTAATGCTCTGGTGAAGAAAAAGCGGCAAAGGACAATAATTACGTAATTAGCTTAAAAACAGCTAAAGTCATTGTGCACTGCACTTCCTCTCGTTGTGCTAAATACCATTGAATGATGTTTAATGAAATTCCAAAAAAAGTAGTTTTCTAGTTATGCTCCGGACAGGAAAAGATACAAAGGGAATAACTCTTGCAATACGCTGAAATAGAGTTATTGTTCATGTACACTGCAGTTCTAATCATATAGGGGGAGGGGGCAACGTCACCATGCTGAAATGACAACTTGTAGGGAAGAATAAGTTACCTCATTCATCATGAAGAAGTGATATGAAATATCAATTCAACAATTTGTGTTGTACTTTAATAAACATTATCATTTCGTCCAAAAGTTGCAAACATAAATAGAACATAATTATTGAACTGTAAAGTTGCAAACATAAATAGAACATAATTATTGAACTGTTATATAAAAAGTGAACATTGTTTACTAGATGAAATGCATTTATAACATAACATGCCTTGTTTTTAGCTGTTTAATAATACTAATGTTAACTTCTTCATTTACATAGTGAGGAAGAGTAGAAAATGGATGTTTTAGTTGATATTAACACAAAAACAAAATGTGTCTTATTGGACAATAGCATTTTTTCAAATATGATAAAAATAACGCATTCAAACTGAATATGTATCAGACTATGTATGAAGGAAATAATACTTTTCTATTTTTCACAAAGGCTTTGAAATACAACAATGCACATATAAGCATAAATAGGCCAAATATGCAAAAACAAAATAGTAAACAATGTGTGAAAGTGATACTGAACACTTAAAATAATTTTTTTGTGCATTAAATGAATATATACCAGAAAAGCAATACTAAATCAAGTCCAAAATGTATAATAACATGAAGAACACCCTTTATGAATATCTTCATAACAAATCAGAGTACATGTAAACAATAAACATTTATATCATTAGTATCAAATGTGTCCAGTTTAAAGTTTGTTTTCATTTGCATTAAATTACATTGTAATATATACCAGAAAAGCAATTATAAAAATCCTTAAATGTATAAGAAACTGAAGACAATAAAGAATAACACCCATTTATGAATATCTCCAAAACAAATCAGAGGTCACCTATATATAAAACAATAATCATTCGTATAATTAGTATCAAATGTGTCTAGTTTTGTGTGTCTGTTCATTATCCTTAAATGAGCATCTTTAAAGTGAAACTCTTATTTGAAATCAATACATATAATTATATATATAACACACATCAAATTGAGTGAAAAAACAATAACTACTTACTAAATAATGCATTTACTGAAATATCGTTTACTGATAACAAGCTTGTCACCCTGTTTATAATAGCAGAATGCATGGCAAATATTAAATGATCAATTGGTGATTGCTAAAAGATTTACTGTGGTCTACTATAGTATCACAAGGCAGAAATACCATGTTTTAAGTTCATTCTTATTAGCAAATTGAACTCCTTCATTAGAAACATTGTTGTTGACATCTATCAACCCATTTTGAAAAATGAAAACAATAATATTAATTATCATAAGTCTTATTGGGGAGTAAGAGTGCATCTTTAAATATAGTGTTTGTGTTTTTTCACTTAAATATGTAACAATTCAATTTGACAAATGAGACAAAAGTTAGGAAATAGAAGTAGTAATTGTACATAAAACAAAACATCAACACAAATTGACAAAGCTCAATATAACAGGAAATCTATATTATGAAAACACAAATCCTTAAAGGCCATAATTATTTGAACTGAATTAAGGTATAAGTAATACACACTTTTATAAAGCTTTTACGGACAACATAGTTATTATCATGGTACACTATGGGACTTTTATCCAAATTTTGAAGATTTTTTACTGTTAATTACAAATATTTTGTCTTTATTTGATTTTTTTCACATTATCAGAGATTATGAAATAAACACAACAGTTTCTGGTAAAATAAACTTCAGTTAACAGAAAAATTACGTTCAACCGAACACATTATTGATACACATGGAAAAAAATCCTTTTGATTGATCTTGTGAATCTTCGGAACAGAGCAGTATTTCGATGTTTGAAAATATATAGCAGTTTTATAAATTCATAAAAAATAGTTAATAATAAGACAACCTGCTGAAATCATTTAAATATTTTCTATGATGTCTAATGAGCAATTCAAATGACAATTTATGATAGTTTACCGTTCAGTTTTGAAGAAAATATACATAATGTCATGTAACTATACATTTTTATAACTAATAAAATGCTTAAAAATCAACCTTTTTCTTGTAAAAAGCTCAATTGGACATATTCATAAAATGTAATCATTCAAATAAATGAATTTTACTTATGATACTAACTAAGAATTCAGATTTAAAAACAATGAATGTACTTTTAAATTAAAATATGTAAAGAAACAAGAACACTAAGTAGGCGGTAATGCCCCTCCAAAAATGTCAGAGTGAAAGTTCTCAACTAATGTCTTTTTAATATTATAACATGTAAACAGTCTCTGCTGGTAATCGATGTCTATTTGTTTTATTTAGTCAATGGTAGTCTAACATTTAGAACTTTTCACAATAATTCTTCACTCTTCAACATTTGAAGTTTTGTTTGTTCCCATGCGTTTGTACTTGCAGTGTCTGCAGAGATGAAAATTACTCAATGCTGAGTCAAAGCTGATTTAACAGGTCTTTACCCATCTAGAATGTTTAGTGCTGTCAAAGAAAAAAAAGTACTTTCTAACTAATTTGTATAGATAATAATACTGCCATACATATACAAAATAAAATATAAACAGTTTAATATTTCTCAACATTATTTAAAAACAACAACAATAAGCTGATACATACATGTATATAATATAAAGAAAATTACTAAATTTATCACTAAAATTCAACATCACCACCACCATCACCACCACCACAACTACTGGATTATTGAAAACAGTGAGTTTATAAAACAACAAACACCAACTCAAATATGTTTTATATGAAATACTCACATCATCTCTATCAGATGTGGATAGACATGGATGTCAAATCTGTCTCAATGATCCAACAAAGTATTTAATGCAGGCTGGAATTCTTCATATAATAGTAATATTCAGTCCTTTTCCTGCCTGAAAGAAATTAAACTTCTGATTATCAACCAACAGAAACTACAACCGTAAAATACAAATGCACATGTATTAATTATACATTCTGCACTAATATCCGTTTTAGCCAAAAGTAAGGGTTGGTAGGCACAAATGTGTAGATGTTGTGCATATAATTGATAATGATTCACAACAGTATGGCGTTCAACGAGACCTACACCAAGCAAGTGAATGTCGCTTGTGTCCAAGCTGTTGTGGCTTCCAGCCCGAAACCATGTAGATCTTTTAATACAGGTTTATTTTGAAAATATGCAGTTTGTAAACAAATAATGGGTATTTTTAAGTCTAATATTTTTCTAAGATAAAACAATCAAATAAAAGATTACATACTCATATCATATACATAAATGATGTACATAAGTACATTTAAAAATATGTAAAATGTACATAATGCACCAGTCAATTGTAACCACGGCCCTCCAGGTCTGGGGATATGCCGGGGAAATAGGCTGTGTTTTTAACTTTCAGGTGGCCTCGCAGTGCCGGGTGAATACGGTGGTTTTGTCTTTGAGCCAGATATAGCAGGGAATATTCCTTACCTAGGCTCCCTGGGGTTCGGGGCATATGGCGAGGATTTGACCATCAGTTCGTCCCTGCAGGACGAGGATTTTACCCGGGGTTGGCTGGACAGAAAGTCAAAGTCCCAGTTATTCCTCGGACCTGGTGGGGCTTTGGTTACAATTGACTGGTGCATTATAAGTAGATGTAAAGTATGTAACATGTATATTTATAGTACATGTTGAAATATTAAAACGCTGTCTTAACGTTTAGCAAATAAAAATGATTTAAGAATTCCAAAGAAATTAAAAACAAACATTTTTGAACACATAAACTTACACAACTACTAAAGGATACTTACATGAATAGCCCTTTGAAAGGAATATCCCAATTCCATGCTGATTGTTGACATTAGTTTTTTTCGACAGAAACTCTTCTCTTACGCGTATAATTCACTTAATAATCCATGTTTTACTGTAATGACTCAAATTGTTAGATGTATCCTATCAACTGTCAGTGTGCACTTTTAGTGTTTACTTATTTTAAACGTATATTCATGACAAAACCGAGTTTCCAACTATTAATCGACGATGTAGAAATTCCATTATTGACCTATGAATAGCGGGGAAATACCTTCTGGTTCTAAAAATAGCAACATCCGGATATGTGTAGTGTTCTAAAAATAAAACAACTCGGGGGCAATCGTAATACAATTTTACTAATGTCACCTTCAACATATTAAACAATAAAGTTAGGTGAACATTAAATCCAATATCGATTAAATTAAAGAAAACAGCTAACCTCATTGTTTATTAATGCAGTAAACATAACAAATCAACATAAAACATAATTATTCCCATTCACATAATTACCGGTCCACACATTTTACATTTCATTCGGATCTCCTCCGAATATTTACATTTCCGGCACGTGATATTACAGTTAACCAATCGGAAAACGTAAACGAAACGGGAACAGTTATTAAGCTTATTTGTCGTTTTTCAAATATAATGTTTTGAAGGTAAATTGAAGACAATCTATTCAACCACAAATAGCATTTTTAACACCCATGCAATCGCCATCCATTTGCATTTTTTAATCATAATAAAATAACAGTAAAACCCAACTGTCAATCAACTTAAAAACCGCTCCTACCACTAACTAAAATAAATTCCCATTCCATAAAAGGCGCGCTCTTCAGAGCGGCGCCAATGAAGAATATATTTTCGGGTGCATTTCTTAACATTCAACACTTTATTTTTTGATATCAGCATGAATTAATTCCGTTGAAATTTGGCGAGTGTTTGTTAAAGCTGCACTCTCACAGATTGAACGTTTTGATAACATTTTATCTGTTATTTACTCATTTCTTTCAAATTAAACTTAGTTTCATACACAAGATCCAATGTTTTCGACATTTATTCAACCTTTAAGCAAATGTTTACGAAAATCCATGGAAACCAGTTATATAAGATTGCTGGCAAAAAAATAATTAAGTTCAAAAAATGATGTTTTATGCAATTTTCTTAAACCGTTAGTAACGGTTTAAGCCATAAAACAATATTTTTCGAAAGGAAATATGAAAATCTACCATCTGATTTTTTGTCAGCAATTTTATATCATTGGATGCAGATATTTACCCAAAAATTTGCTCTTTCCAAGACAAAAAATAAAAAAAAGTTGTTAAAATGGTATATCTGTAAGAGTGCAGCTTTAACACACGCCTTATCTTGAATTTGAACCATTACCGAGATTTGCGCAAAAAATGTTACATGATTAGATGATTGTTTGGTGACTTTTCCACATTTATGCACTTTTTAAAGCTTTTCTGTTTTGAAATGATATCGAACTTTTGAAAAAATGACAATACAAGTATTGAGATAGAGTGAACAGTTTTGGGAACTATTTTTGGTACATTTAAACACTGCAAGGGTAGTAATTAAGCCGATGCCAATAGGAATACAACAGTTGTGTCCCTTTTTCAAAATGTACTTGTTAATCGAAAGCGTTTCATCGTGTTTTAATAACAAAGTAACAGAAAAAATGGAATACTAGGTTAATTGTCATGAATAGAGAAAGTTTAGCTGGCTCAACTACGGAGTTAATCAGGTGAGCCTACGGCTCAGCCGATAAAATCTTTCGCCTTTCCAGATGAATTAAGTATCAACTCTGTTATTTTGGGTGATGGAACACAATCAAAACTGCCATTCTTTGCTGTATCTTTACGATGCATAAAACATGTATACAGATCAAAAGATGTTAAAACATATACAAATAAAGAAACATATTTAATTGTAAAGTTTTTTTACATAAATGTTTTGTTTCTAACTATTATAAGTCTAAGCACCTGTGATGAACAAATTATATTGAGCTTAAACAACTCGACAAGTTATTACAACATTATATTAATGATGTTATGTGAAGGTGATATGTTTTGTAGTTTGGAGGCAAACCCACTTGTCATGCTTGTGGACAAAAAACAACAACAAAAAATGCATGCGCCAGGCCAGGAATTGATACCGTTTTGCCTTGGTGTGGAGCACTTGCGCTTCTTTATGACTTCTGTTATGTTTTATTCAGATCTAATGAGTCACTCGTAATTTAAATAGTACTTATAAACACATTCTTTCTCTTTTGATCGATATTTAGGATTTTGATAATGATAATTATGCAAAAGGGTTGGGCATCATGTTATTAGGAGTATTAGAAACGACCCTCTCCCAATGGAGTGGTTAATGTTTTTAAGATGAGCTATGTATGAGATGACAGCATGAATTCCATGTTTAATTTGAAAGAAATATGTAGAAAACACGGTATTTTTTACCTTATGAGACTATAGTTATTCGCTGTAAATCTTTTAGCATTCACCAATCATTTAATATTTGTGTGTTTTTAGCTATTAAATACACGGTTACAATCTTGTTATCAGTAATTAATATTTTCAATAAATGCATTTCTAGTACGTACATTTATCACTCAAAATTTATGTTTGACATATATGTGTATGTATTGATTTTTAATAAATGAGTCACTTCAATTATTCCCTAATGGATCAAGTGCCTATTGATACTGAATTATGTTAGTACAGGGAAATAATTTTTAACTTGTATGTATTTGTTTTTTAATAAATGCTTTAAGTTCTATATGTTCAGTTATTTTACGTTGCTTTAAAAATACACGTTCTTGTACACCAGAGCGATGATGCTATGAAACCTCTGTTAAATGAGAATGCATTATCAAATAAAATATGTGCATCGGCCGGGAATCGAACCCGGGCCGCCCGCGTGGCAGGCGAGCATTCTACCACTGAACCACCGATGCCTACGTTGAACGTGTATACGCTTAAATCCGAGTGTGACTTTCATATAACACGCTTGTCTGATGTTTTATCAATGATGCGTGTTAGTCTATTACCAATTATTGATGCAACCCTTCATTCGAAAGAACTATTGAGATTTTGACTCTGCAAAAATGCATCCTAATTTCAAATTTTATTCTCATAAGCACAATGCATGCATGTTCATCCATAAATAATCTAATACCATGCTAGTGTATATAAGTAATAATTCATAGTTTGGCATCTTAAGTAACGTTTATTAAAAGTTTTTTTTTCTGATTTTAGGAATTCCTTAAGTTGTCAAGGAACTGTCATGTCCTACCATTCTGCTATCTGGGAACTTGCAAGTGCGTCATGATACATCGTTTCATTTTCAGGACATGAATGTTATTTACATCTTTTAATGTAATATTAAACTGTCTTACAGGGTCATTTGTTACTAGCAAATGGTTATTCAACAGATGCATTATATCATTCACTTCTCTGAACTGATATGTTGTTGATCTATTTTGTACCATCCGCGAATTATAAACTCTGAATTTCAAGGTAATGAAATTATGCTGATTCTGACTTTTGCAAATGACTAAAGGTCACAGTGCAATAAATTGTTATCTCCATGGCGACAGATAATACCCTTTGTTAATATTTGTATGTTTAACTCGATGTTCATGCATACTATTCCTTGTTGTTTACTTGACCGAAGTAGTGCCTTTTAGGAGTGGGAATTGAGCCATTGAACAAGGCGGCAGTTAGATTCCTTGCAATCAGACAAAATAAAATCATGTTCAAACCAAATACATTTGTACAAGAAAACAGTGTTGGTCGTTTTGCTTTGAAACAAGGATATTGTGTTGATCCATGTGTCATTTACCAACTACATCACTGTTCACCCTTATGCAAATAACCAATACCAAAATTGTTATATATGTGCTATTAATTAAGATAAGAGGTGAACATTGTGCCATTAAAGAAGACAAGAGGTGAACTTTGTTCCATACAAGACAAGAAGTGAATATTGTGCCATTAAACAAGGTAAGGGGTGAACATTGTGCAATTAAATAAGACAAGAGGTGAACATGAAGCCATTAAACAAGAAAAGAGGTGAACATTGTGCCATTAAACAGGGCAAGAGGTGAACATTGTACCATTAAACAAGACAAGAGGTGAACATTGTGCCATTAAACAAGGTAAGAGGTGAACATTGTGCCATTAAACAGGGCAAGAGGTGAACATTGTGCCATTTAACAAGGCAAGAGGTGAACATTGTGCCATAAAACAAGACAAGAAGAGAACTTTGTTCCATACAAGACAAGAAATGAATATTGTGCCATTAAACAAGGCAAGAGGTGAACATTGTGCCATTAAACAAGACAAGAAGAGAACTTTGTTCCATACAAGACAAGAGATGAACATTGTGCCATTAAACAAGACAAGAGGTGAACATTGTGGCCTTCAACAAGACAAGACGAGAATTTTGTTCGATACAAGACAAAAAGTGAATATTGTGCCATTAAACAAGGCAAGAGGTGAGATTCGTGCCATTAACAAGACAAGAAGTAAACATTGTGCCATTAAACAAGATAAAAGGTGAGCATTGTAACGATAAACTAGGACACAGTGTTGATCATTGCGGCATTAAACAACTTTTGCCATAAAGAAAGTTCGACAGTGACTGTGACGATTTAATAATTTTAGAAATAAAAGAACTTCTCTTTAAGAAATAAAATGAAAATATTGAAAATAACTAGAATGTATAACAATATGCATTACCCTAGATCTGATCTGGCTCACAAACTATTCAGCCTTAAAACATAATTATAGAGATGGGAAGAGGGCATTGAACTTAAATGGTATAAGGATGTAAATGTGATAGAAAATTGAGAAAAAGCGCATGTTACGCTGATTAGGTTGTATCCGCCCTATTTAAAAACAAGGAAAACATTGAAATAAAAAGGTATTTGGTCTCCTTAAGAATGAACCGGCACGTTCCGGCTATCGCACTCTTAGAAGCATCGTTTTGTTGATAGGTACTTTCATTTTTAGAACTGTTTTCGAATGCTTCATTAATGTATTTCAAGGCATGTATCAGGGGCTGACCCAGGATTTGAAGTTAGAGGGGGCGTAACTTAGGGGCGTAATCCTTTGACTCGCGCCCCTCCCTTTGGTGGTTTGGGGGTTCGGTGGTACTCCAATTTTTACAATTTCTAGTCCGAAATGGTGCAAATTGGGCGTATTTTATTACTTATTACTATATTGAAATAAAAAGTAAACTAGGATGATTTTATGGGGTCGCGCGCCGGGATCTGCTTAGGTGAAAGATTAATGTATTTTTTGAACTAAAATTACACAGACATTTTATTCCGTTAAAAAGAACATGTGCATCGGCCGGGAATCGAACCCGGGCCGCCCGCGTGGCAGGCGAGCATTCTACCACTGAACCACCGATGCGGACATTGATATTTGGACGTTTTTACGTTCCGTTCAATACGCTATGATTATACGTTGACGTGCATGATACGCGTGTGCCCTAAAGGCTTGTTTTATTTCAGCAGTGCTCTCAATCATGCGCAAAAGTTTTAAAATATATCGCTGCTTTAACGTTTCACACATCATCCATTTTAAAAAAGGCAATACCACGAAGTAAATACAAGCGTTTAAAAACAATTCAATATATCATTATAGCAAAAACGCGCTGTCCGTCCGTTAGTTCATTTGAATAGTTCATTAACACAATTGTCTCATTCTTATCTGTTGCATACGATGGAATGTTGTGTTATCACTATATTCACGGTTCGTACGGCCACAGGTCAAGGTCATAATTAAGACTCTGGATATGATTGCAAAACAGTAATTATGTTTGAATTTGCATGATTGCTGTTCAAATCGAACAAACAATATATCAGGTGTATCAAGCGGCACAGATCGTGTTTATGATGGAGCCACATTAACTACTCAACAATATTTTTTGGCTCTAAAGAACTCCACAGGGAAACTTATAAATGTGTAATAGAAATAAAATACTTAATAAAAAATCAATTAAAAGGACTGAATTTCAATTAAAGGAATCGCCCGAGAATTGCTAATGTCAAAAATCTGTTCCCATTTGAAACCCTTATTTAGATTAATCTATCTATGAGATCGTATTTAATGACACACGTATCAATACGCTGGCCGCAATGAAGAGCAGAAGGGTCGACACTTTGATCACGTTCGATGACAATTAACTTATAATTGCAGTCGCATTATTGTTGTATGGCACAAAAAAAAACCCTACTCCAAGTCTGTTCTTTATTTTCTAGCAATATTTTGTTGTTGTAGTTGAAAACTCACCATCCGCTATTCGGTTATACGTATTATAAATTATATCACAAACGTTTCATTAGGACCATCAATATAAACGTAATGGGGCAGTAATGAATTAAAAAGATGATTCCTACAACCATTCCTTTTTAACTTAATGATATAGTGCTGCATATTATTGTTCAATTGTTTTTTCTAATATAAACGATATTCCGGATAAAAAAATATTTAAATGTGTAAAAAGGTCTGGCCACCAGTTATTAACATCATTAGGACGGTCCTCCTCTTATGGGCTGGTTAATGGAGTCATGATGATCAAGCATATATATGTCAATAGAAAAAACAGGTTTGAAAAGTATACCCATTATAAAACAGCGTGCAAAATTAAACTGAAATGACTTATTACAGAAAAACTGATACATGAATGTATATCTATTTTGTTACTTAATACGTTAATTCTATATTTCAAAGTAAATTTCATTGTACATCTGATAATAAAAATATGCATCGGCCGGGAATCGAACCCGGGCCGCCCGCGTGGCAGGCGAGCATTCTACCACTGAACCACCGATGCTTACGTTTATACGCTGAAATCAATGACGTTTAAATCCTACGGTGACGTTCATATAACACGATTGCTCAACAGCCAAGGACAGCCGTACTGTCAATGATGCGTGCTAGTTTATTATCTATCATTGTCGCAACCTTTCATTCGTAAGAGACTTAGCCATGAATAAAGGATCATTATGGTGCAGTTGGTACATTATTTTATAATCATATGTATGGTACGAGAAAGACGTAGTTTTCATAATATAGAAGAGGTGATTTCGGAGTCCTAATTTATGTACGGGTATAGGCCAAAAAGAGCCCATTATGTTAGTCCGAGGCACAAAAATCAAAATAGTTTGTGCTAATAGACATATAAATTGTAAATATTTATTTTAGTTATACTAGTACATAAAATAGTCATCGTTAGAATTAAACTTCAATGGATAAATATTAAGTGCAACATGTATTATCATTGTACATATTGTAAATGTATTGCTAAATGCGGAAAGTTTTAAGGTTAAGTTTTTTTTCGTTTTCTCCTGTATGGACATACAACAAATAAACATTTTCATTTTCTCTAGCGGCTGCACAAACCTCAGTCACTTTTTCTTCGGGCACTGAGAATATGTTACAACCTAAACATCGGAATTATTTTTAAAATTTAAATATTTTTACAATTATTCATTTAATCTAAATACAAAATTGTTTTAAAGTTGATTATCTTCAAATAAGTGTATAATTCAGTGTCATACAGCCATTAAATTTTAAATGAATGATATTGTGCTGCATATTATTGTTCCGCATTGTAATCCATCATTATAATAAACGATATTCCAAATGAAAAAAATAAATTTAAATGCTCAAAAAGGTTGGGCCATCAGTTAATAACAACAGTATTTACGGCCTTCCCCTTATGAATTGGTAATGGAGTCAAGATGATCAAGCATTTATATGACAATAGAAAGAACAGGTTTGAAAATTAAACATTCCATTTTGAAACGACTTGCAAGATTTAAATGACTTATTACAGCAAAAATGGTATTTGAATGTGTATCTATGTTGTTACTAAATACATACAATTTATATTTCAAAGTATTTTACATTGCATAAAAGGTACATCGGATAATAGAAATATGTGCATATCGGCCTGGATTCGAACCCGCGTGGCAGGCGAGCATTCTATCACTCGGACGAGTGTGTTTAAGCATTGCCATTAACTAAATCAAACTGTTGCTTAATAAATGTTTCCTGTGTAAAACGTTGCAGCAGTGATATATCAAAAACTAACACGCATCATTAACAGTCCAGTCGAAATCGCATTGTGGGCACTAACGTTTAATAAACGTTAACGTACAATTAGAGCGTATTGAACGTACGTCAATGTAAGCATCGGTGGTTCAGTGGTAGAATGCTCGCCTGCCACGCGGGCGGCCCGGGTTCGATTCCCGGCCGATGCACATTTTTGCTGACATTGTATAAAATACATATGATTCAATTAATTTCAAGTTTACTTAATACATTTAATTCCATGATTTAGTAACACGATACGTGAGCCAATAAATAAAGGTATGTATATAGACGCCTCGCGCATGATGACGTTGAGCACGTTTCTGAAACTGCATAGACTACTGCCAAACCAATGCTGCACAACTTACAATAACCGTGCGTTAAGATTTAACAATTATGACGATGAGGATACCCTAAACAAAATACGTTGAGGAGGAGAAATGGGTAAAATTTGACGAGTTGGCTTGCAGCCATTCCGAGTTCGGTTTCTTGAAGTGGTTTTTCTCTTTGGAACTTAATTGATTGGAGTGTCATAGTTTTGCATGATATATTTGTTGAATAATTAATTGTTGTTAAAAAAATACATTTGTTTATAATGATTTATAGAATGATTATTTAATTGTTTATTTTTATTGCAAAATGAAACATTAACATTCATTCATTAACAGCATTTATCTTCTCATTTAAGTAATAAAAAACTTTAGAAATAAAACTGTTATTTAAGCTTGTATTACTGGATGTATCTGAGATAACGGAGCATTACATTAGTCAAAGTAATCTTGCTCGTTTCATGACATTCACTGAAACAAAACTAACTAATTAAGTGTATATCAACTTTGATAATCTGGAACGCCTACAGCGTGTTAAAGGTATTGGTTAAAAATGTTTACTGGCATTGCTGCTTTACCGTTTCGAAATCAAGAAAAATCGACAGTGACGTCATACCAAAAGGTCCTGTTGAACCTCCGCCTCACACGTGAGACACATGACATGAACCGGTACTTTGCCTTTACATTCAGCATGACACTGGAACATGCTGAAGATTTTTCTCAGTAGGGATCACCAAAAACCGACAATCGAGACAATAGAAAGGAACAGTTTACCACCATGTGTCCCACCAACGAACCAAATCAAATAAAAAGAGAATTCGGGTGGGTTGCGCAAGCGGTCGCCCAAGATCCAAATTCCATACAAGCATCTTGCATCAATGTTTTAAGGATAAACTGAACGCTTTGATTGTTCGCGAGAAAACAACGCCAATAAAACCTAAGTCAAAAAAGCCAATGTCAAAGTGGCTATGAATACAATGAAATATTTCTAGCATATCTCCCATGCCATGGATTGGAAGAGGGACAAGAAACAGAAAGATTTTCCCGCAATGCAGTGTAGAAATGAGTAACGAAAAGGCCTATGAGAGGATGGAGGGGTTGATAAAGACAAAAGAAAATCTACAGCGTGGACACAACAATCCTCGGTTTTACCAGAGGCCATGACGAGTGATTGGTAACTGGTGTTTTAATTTTTTAAAAGCATGACATTTTAAAGTCACAACCACAGCATGTGAATAGTAATTGTGAGCATGTGCGTAGTATAAGAATAACTTGCTTACAATATGTTTTAATAACCCTCAAGTTAAGATGGGGTAGGAATAAATAATTCATTATTTGCGGATGCGCACAGAATACTGTTGACATATGATTGCTTAGCTTTTAACTACTTCTTGAAAGTTGGAGAACTTGCCATTCTGTTGGAAGTAATACGGGTACATTCGCAGAGAAAAATTGGGCCACTTTTTAGAAGAACTCTTTTGGTGTTACTTCTCAGACGAGGAAACTTTCTCCAATAGCGCTGAAATGCCGTCAGAGGATGAGCTGCCTCCAGTAATTGCGGGCGGGGAGTTTGGGTCTTAGAGAAATCTGAAACACCAAGCCTCTGCGGAGCAAATATGTCACAAATAAACCAAGACAAGGTATGGCGCTCAACATGTGGTCGATTCAATAATGTATAAATGGTAAACAGCAAGTGTTCAAGGCGTAGGAATGTTATCGTTTAATGTCATGTGGTATTAACAGCTAATGGTAGCTTAAAAGTAAGATAATGTCTTTAACCGAGATACTATGGAAAACCAAAATGTGATCGTTGACAGCCACTGGGAAGCTAAGAGAACCGACCAGCAGAAAAAGAAATGACCAATGCAGAGAGCACTTACACAGCAATTTATCTTTTTCTCTGCATGACCTTTTCCACCAACGCACTTCATGCGTCATCATGCTATACAGACACTCGTTATCGTGGAGCGCCAGCGGTACAATCCAGCCAACCTTCCAAAGATGAGCTATGATGCCACTGCAAAGTGACCGGAACAGCTATGTTCCCTGTGTATTTTGTTTTAAAAGTTTGGTTTTCTTTACTATGCCATTGGGAAGGACTCTGTGTCATTGAACGGGTTATTGTTTACACTTGATTTAACCATATCATTCATATTCATTCAAAACGTATGTGCATTGCCGATGAACCGCCGATGCTTACACAAAACATTACTCCACAAACATTACACTACATATATCATATATCATATATCAAACTATGGGTGTTAATCAAGGATTATTAGGAACCGCCTGGAAGGGTCAGTTAAATGTAAGTTTACTTGGGGGTTAATCTTGTTTGTATGCACAATCTCACATTAACCCCAACAATCCCGAATCAAGTAAAACGTACATGGTAAATCTTAACAAAGTATGCATTAACTAGAGGAAACAAAGAGTAAACGCGTTGTAAGAATGAAATACAAAAGCTATTGGAATTAAGAGTTTTCCTCTTTATCACCTGTATACCCATATTTCTTTATTTCGTTTAAAGTTTAAGTGTAAGAATCATAAGTACTTTCTCACTTATATCAATCAACGAATAACCATGCATTTTACTTCTTAAATATATCAAGTTTATTAGAAAAGGTTTAAGCTAAGCTCACTAAAATGTTATAATTTGTATAAAGTTAACATTGAAGATAATCACGATAACTCAATTTTCTTTTCTAAAACTTAGATAAAGTAAAACAAAATTAGCCTAGGTAATAACAAATGAAGATTGTTATACTCAAGAGATTTCGAGAAATTGCTAGCGTATACAAGAAGTGTAATAAATGCATAATTTGTTGGAGATAAGTTGTCGACCAAAGAGTGGGTGTTTCCGTGCCGTGCTCTACATTCTTAATAAACAATGATTTTCCAGTTTTTGAAGCATATTTTGCTGATTGAAATTCTATATTAACAGCATCCGGGTTAAGTTTGCAAATCCGGAATTTTTGCAAACATAATTTCTTTGTTTTTCACCCAATGTTTTTTTTTATTTTTGTATTATTGAAACGGGTTTGGTAATACTAATAAGAGATATGTTTTATTCCTGATATTTGATTTAGAAATATGTTTTTTTTGGCAATTAAAGTCAACTTTTCCAGTGGGAATCCCACTGGAATATGGCCTTCCCATTGGAAAATGGATTTTGGAAAATCAGCCCAACAATTTTTGTTGGAAAATTCTCCCACATTTATAAAAAATAAGAGGATGATAAATCACAATCATTATTGTCAATAGTTATAATGTAAACTTGAAAAAGTGCGGTTAGAGAACTTTTTATCATTTTTTTTTTTAAAAATAAATCCCGTCGACCAATTTTTTCATTTGGAACTTTCCCATTATTCAATATGGGGAAATCAGAAAATTGGAAAACTCCAATTGGAATCATATCCAATTAAATTCTTCCCATTGGAAACATTGGCAATGGGCTTAATCCAGTTGGAAAGTCAGACAAACAATTTAAATGGGAACATATTTTCACTTTCCTAAATCTGTTAAAAAATATCTATCATTTTCTTTAGGATATATTTTAATTTTTATAGTGTTTTTATTGTTTACTGTACCTGAGTCCTGATATTGTATCCATCCAATTTCACGCTAACACTTCTGTGCCGATATCTTAACGATACGATTTAAGCATCATATAATGTATTTTATTGCAATAAATCATATTAAAAATTACCTGAATTATTCTAACTCAACCAGTGACACAACTTCCATTTTTTTAAATATCTTTAAACAAGTTTCATCTCCTCAGAGGCCATTTTGTTTTAATCGATTTAGATGTGGTCAAGAACGACTAGTTATTCATTTTGGAACAAATATTAAACTAGTCTTACACTTGAAAATGTTGCTTTTGGTTGTCAGTACCTTAACACTTAAATTTTACCATTGTCTTTATTTAAAAAAAATGATATTGTTATAATTAATGATGAGGCGTGTGAAATGTTATATCTAACATAATAATGTATTTCATAGACACTGTTCTGCAGTATGATATTATTACATATCCTTCACCATGTGCCCATGCAAAGCCTACCACAAGCACATTTAATCATAAAATCAGAGTTGGGTATATGTTTAAGAAAAAGTATAGTGAATCTTGCATTACAATAATTATCAAATACATTCCTGAAATACTTTTTCAGGACTTTTAATCCGACTGCATTGTACACCCATTGTGACTTTGACCTTACGCCTTTCGAACCATTGATATATTGTGTACACAATTGTTCTATGTACGTATTCAATAGAAATGAATGGCTGTGGGCCTATGATATGGTGCGACACTTTTGGTGGCATATAGCATCTTTATAGAAGATGCTTGTATTGGCGCTAATTCAGCTCAGCCTGTTTTGAATATTGTTGCTGACTATATAAATCGTTTTGCCTCTTTATAAATGCCTGCCTAGTGAAACGTTGCAGCAGTGATACATAATAAAACTTATACGCACCATTGACAGTACGGCCTTCATAAAATACCTTTAGGGCACACGCGTTTTATGAACGTCAACGTGAAATAAAATAGTTTTGATCCATACCTAAAAACGTATATATTTTAATGTACGCATCGGTGGTTCAGTGGTTCGATTCCCGGCCGATGCACATTTTTAAATGAATGGGATGCATTCAATGATTAACAGTTCTTGAATAAATTTATTAGCTTACTGGTAAAAACTTCAAACTCATGTTTTCTTTAATAATTAATTTCTCTTTTCCAAAACGATATGTGAGACAACGCATAAGGGTCGTTGTCTGTGAGTAACGTTTATTTAACTGCTAGGTAGTTCAAACAACAATAGATGGATTTTAACGTAAATTACATGTTATAATAATTACGTTTATTAGCGCATATTGTATGATGGAACTTCACAATGTAAGAGTCAATGTCCTAATACACGTGTATGTTAGTGTGATTATAGTATGTAAAATCTCAAAAACACCTTGAAATACTTTAATGGAACCGTCGACAAATGTTCTAAACATCGGACATATTCGCATATTAAAAAAATACAAAACGAAATTAACTGTCAGACAATAGTGCCCGGATGTTAAATGCGCCATCATTCAAGACTTCACTGGCGTTCCTCGTACCATCCAATGATCACATGCATAACACAACCATCGTAGCACAAATGATATGATTTTCATTACTTTTTACCTCCCGATCAAACTCTTAGTATTTGTATTTAAACATATTTGTTATATCTTTTCATTAAAATAAAGTATGCTTTAACCTAACAATAGCAGTGTAAACCTTACTGCCACAATACAAAAGAGATTAAGACATGTATATTGTTGTATGTGTCAACCCTACCTGGGGACTAAAACGAGGTTCTGTAAAGTGTCCGTTTCTTCAAAGACAAGGTTACATAAACGAGTATAAGCCATAACCTAGTTTTAAACCAGTCCACAGTATTGATGTTTGGCCATTAAACGAAATCTTAGTGTTTAAAATTGTGCTATAAAACAAGACCAGTGTTGACACTTGTGTCATAAAACAAGACCAGTGTTGACACTTGTGTCATAAAACAAGAACAATATTGTTCCTTGTGTCATACAACAAGACAAGTGTTGACCGTTGTGTCGTAGAACGAGACCAGTGTTGACCCTTGTGGCATAGAACAAGACTATTGTTGACCCGTTTGGCATTTAACAATACCAATGTTGATCCTTGCGTCATAAAACCGGAACAGTGTTGACCATTGTCCCATAGAATAAGAACAGTGTTGACCATTGTGTCATCACTCAAGACCAGTGTTGACCCTTGTAACCTTTAACAAGCCCGGTTTTAACCCTTGTTGTTCTATTTAAGGCATTATCGGTGTTCGTTCTGGCATTGAACAATACCATTGTGGTTTCTGCCATTAGATGATGCTCGAACTGAATAAACTAAAGTTCAGGTGTGGTTAGAAATGAAAAACATGGTTGAACATTTCTACAATGTTGTTTTTTTTATAAATTACCGCAGAACCTACATAGGGTTATATCCACTATGGCAATATTGTAAACCAAAAATAGAGCTTTAATGTTAAGCACGAAATAATCAATCACAAACAATACAGCAAAAAAAAACCATCCAGCTGGAAAAAAGCCTATGTACTGAAATGGTATAATATGTAACACAAAGAAAAAAACATGTAACAAAGAAAAGTCACTTCGAATTAGGTTTTATTTGCCCTTTTGATTAATGACATCATGTTATTTTATGAATGCAAAATAAAAACCATTGATACAAATATTATTAAGGCGCCTTAAAATGAACTAGTACGTACAGACTATTGCGCTTTACGTAGCATTGTTTTGTTGATAGGCAAATGCAGATACTGTGGTATGCCGCCTAGCGGACGAAATTCTTTATTTCTAACATTCAGCTAGCTTAAATGTAATACACTGTTCTTCAGCATAAACCTAGATTTATTGATACCACATATTAACAATGTTAAGGTATTCGATGTACAAATATTTGACTTTTAGATACTTAGTAATCCAATATTATTGTTATCTTTTAAAGCAATTTCATAGATAGAGACTATGTAGATAAATAGGGAAAAGATATGGGAAACACGCCTTTTTGACCTTGATTATCGCAAAAAAATCCATTTCTGCCCTTTGACATCCCTATCAATCCGGACTCTATCCTCTGACGGTTCGTTTTGTCTGTCATGTCGTCATTTATTTAATTATGCGAATCGCCTCGATGTTTAGAACATTTGTCAAAAGTTGAATTTAAGATTATCAAGGAGTTTTTGAACATTTATAAACTAAAATCACACAAGCTGAAACGTGAACTGCGACATTGACTCTAAGATGATAAGGTACCATCATAAATACTGCGCTTCATCTTGATTAACATTAAATGATTGCTTAACATTAAATGCAGTGCATTCATAAAAAAATGTGCATCGGCCGGGAATTGAACCCGGGCCGCCCGCGTGGCAGGCGAGCATTCTACCACTGAACCACCGATGCGTATAGAAACATGCAAACGTTTTAACGGTTTAATAGAAACGATTGTATTGTACGTTGACGTCCATTAAACGCGGGTGCCCTCAAGGCGTTTTCATGTCGACCGTACTGTCAATGATGCGTGTTAGTTATTATCTAAATCCATGCTAAAACGTTTCACTAAGCAGACATTTATAAAGAGGCAGTACGATGTAGTAAATAACAATGTTCAAAAAACTCTTCTAATACATCACAAGTGCATGATCGCATCGCCGTAGTTTAACAATAATTCTGAAGATGTTGTATACAACAAAAAACTGTCGCACCATATCACAGGCCCGCAGTCATTTATTTCTGTTAAATACGTAATTATGTTCGCAATTAATCGCTGGATCATACGGTTGAAGATTAAGGTCATAATTGATGGATAACGCAAACCGAGATTTCATTCGGAACTCCTCGGCCATTTTTTTCAAAAACAACCTCGGATGTATGCAGGTACATCAGTTGAAGTAGTTCGTAAAATTTTGAATTATATCATTAATTAAATGTAGTGTTTTAGAGTTGTATTTATATATCTAAGTTTAAATTGATTGCCATTGAATTGTATTATTGCAAACATATTTAAGAACCCCAAGAGTAATGTCACAAAGTTTAACTGCTAAATAAAATTACTACGCGATCTACTTGCAGCGGACTTAAACGTACCACTTTTTTAATAAAGTAAACCGTCCAAATACATCCGAGGTTGTTTTCGATAAAATGGCCGAGGAGCTCCGAATGACCGAGATTTTTACCTAATTACAATCAAGTTTCGGGAATATATATATTAATACATGTATTAACAGGATTTAAATCAGCAATATATGCTACAAAAAGGGAAGAAATCATTGTTTAATAAGAAATTACTTCAAGGCCCGGAAACATTTACTCTTTGGTCGACACCTTACCCGTCTTGTATCTGGCACGAAAGTCTCGAAAGCTCTTAAACATAACAAATTTAAATAACTTATTTCATTAGCCAATGTTTTTACTTGTTCTTGTGTTTACAAAAAAATAGTTTATACAGATAATCTTATAGGTTTTTTCCTTTTTAAGTCCAAACACTTTTCAGAATGTACGTAACACAAATTATACCAAAACAAAAATAGTGAGCTTAGATTAATCCTTTTAAAATGGATCTTTTCAGGAAATAACTTGGTCAGGTCAAAAGAGTTGATGATTCGTTCAATCTCTTCAGTGAATATTACAAACGTGAGTATAAGAATAACTGATTTAATTCGACCGCCCCGATAGTTAAGAGGTATAAACGTCGTTTCGGGTGCTAAAGTTCGATGGTTTAAACCCCAACCACTTCAAACCGTTAAAAGATATAATATGGTACCACTCACTAGGAGCTTCCTTGGCCAGAGCACGGCATTTAAATGGTAGTAAAGGGAAAAGGTTAACTCAGTACTGGTTAAACCCAGGAAAGGTTTATCCCGTGTAGCGGTACCCTGAACATTTTAAAGAACCAAGAGATAACTTTACAAAGATTAACGGTATCGTACACGGATATCTTCTTTCTCGCTCTTATTCTTCAAGTCTTCCAATGTCTGGATTTGACTGGGAACCAATAGGATTATATACACCATGATAGAATCGAAACAAGCAAAAAATGTCTCAATTCCATTGGCTAATGTTATTATTTCAAAAATATCTCTAATTTAATTTAGTGTTAGACTCAAAGACATTAAATTACGCATTTAGTTCGAAAGGATCTTTTTGAATGCTGTCGACCACCATCAGATTTTCTTGATATCGGTAGGGTATCGGAACGGTATCTAAGCACTGCAAATGTACATTTTCAAAAAACCTTTAACACGATGTAAGCGTTCGAAGTAATCAAAATGGATGTACACTAAATTATTTATTTTTGTTTCAGTGTCTGTCATGAAACAAGCAAGATCACGTTGACTAATGTAATGTGCCATTACCTCAGTTGCATCCAGTAATACAAGGTCAAAGTTGAAATGACATTTGTATTGCTAAAGTCATTTTAACGAAAACCAGAAGATAAATACTGTTAATGAACAGTTTACAATATCTCAAACAATTTAATACTCATTCTTTAAATTATCATAGAAAGTGTGTTTATTCTTTAAAACAACAATTAATTATTAATTATTTTTCCCATATATCATGCACTACTATGTCTCTCCAATCAATTAAGTACCGAAGAGACAAACCACTTCAGGAAATATATTATGAAAATAACTTGATTTCATGATCAATTGTCTTAATCAACATCAGATTTAAATATTTATTTTTAAATTTACTTTGAACCAGACCATGTCGGTACATTATAACTAAATACTGTATATTAAGCCCGCTAATCAGTAGTCGATACCAAACAATTACAAATAATGCCACTGATATGTCTGCCTGTGTAAGGGGTTGCTGACTCACACTTGGATAGAACTACACCAGCACCACACTCTCTCAGGATCTCAGTATGTCGTCGTTATAGACGACACACGGTCGTACGTGTAACAAGCCCTGTATCCTGATACAAGAGAATCAATATCATTTGATGGGAACACAACAAGACATTCTGACATGTACATAATCATGAGCATCGATATTTCATTGTGTCTATTTAAAATCATTCATTGATATTTCTTATTTTCCTGGCTGGAGAACTGTCCCATATAGGAGGGTAACAAATAATGATTGCGTTCCGCTGCTTTTTCTAATTTCAAACCAAAGTCCATTTCGTAGTACCCTTTGCTTATCAATTAGAGTGTTTTTCCTATTTTAAGGAAATGGTGGCGGGGCCCTTTGATAGGAGAAAATGGCGTTGTTTTTGCGCAAACGGGAAATTACTAACATTATTAGTATTACGGCCAACTTGGTTTCATACCTGTTGTCCAACAAACCATTCGACATATTCATTAATGGTACTGCATTTCTTCATTTGCTGAATGTTAAGAATTTAATGCTCGTAAAAAGCACAAACATTAAAAGGATTGCAACATTAGAAAACAAGCGCATGTAAATCTAAAATAGTTCACACGTGTAGAAGCTAAAAATGGCAAAGTATTTTAAAGGCTTAAACAATTTTAATAGCTTTTTCTGTCATAAGTGTTATTTTGTGAATCAAGTTTCATTGATTTTCAATGGCATAACTTTGAAAAAGTAAATCTGTCTGTAGCTATCGAGCTGTTGTTTATAGGTCTCCGCCGTAACATTGAATCTCATCATTATATTAGGCCATTGGCGATACTGTTTCAAACTAATGCCAAGTTAACCTTTTTTTGTTTGTTTAAAAGAGCCTAAAATTATAAATGAAAACATATACATTTATGATTTACAATATTTATCCGAAAAAAAAACATTCGGAATAAGATATGCTTTAAAGTTTGATTTTTTGTTCGTTCTTTATTTAAACTGAAATGTAGTGCAGAAATGACATTGGTTGCAATCTAAGGCCAAAAAGGCGTGTTTCACAAATACTTGTTAATTGATTTAATATTCTCACTCTACTGATTAAATTGGTTCAAATTTGCCACAATAATATTGGATTACGAGGCATCCGTAATTCACAAAGTTGTACACATTGTTTTTCAGCATAAACCTAAAGCAACTGATACCTTAACTTTGTTCATATGTGGTATCAGTGGCTTTAGCTTTATGCTGAAAAGTAATGTGTTACAGTTGCGCGAGCAGAATGTGAGAAATAAAGATTTTCGCCCACTAGGCATACCATAGTATCTGCATTTGCCTATCAACAAAACAAAGCTGTGATAGCGATGTTGGTTAATTTAAAAGGCGCCTTAATAATTTTTAAATCGATGTTTTTCTTGTACCATTCATGAAATGACATGCTGTCACTAATCAAAAAGGGCAGATAAAACCTTATTCGAAGTGACTACTCGCTGGTACATGCTTTTTCTCTGTTTTCTAACACATGTCATTCTTATATAATTTCAGTACAGGTTTCTTTCCAGATGGATAGGTTTCAAGATGATTGGTTTGTGATTGATAAATATTTTATTGCCGCAGTGGATTTAACTATATATCCGATCTGCAACACATTATATGAAAACATATTGTAGATAAATTCAACCATGCATGTTTCATTTATTTCTAACCACACGTGATATTTAGTTTATTCAGTTCGAACATCCCTTATTGGCACAAGGGCAACCACTATGGCCTTAAATGCCAAAATTAAATGAGCATCGACATGGCCTAAATAATGTCTCAATGGTCAGCACTGGTCTTGTTTATTGTCACAAGTGTCAACTCTGTTCTTGTACTATGACGAAAGGGTCAACACTTGTCTTGAACTATTACACAAGGGTCAACACTGGTCTTGAACTATTACACGGGTGTCAACACTCTCTGTTCTTGTTTTATGACACAAGGGTCAAAATTATTCTTATTATGTGGCACAATGGCCAACCCTATTCTTGTTATGTGGCACAAAGGTCAACACTAATCTTGATTTATGACACAAGGGTCAACACCGGTCTTTATCTAGTATGACAAAAGGGTCAACACTGTTTTGTTGAATGACGCAATAATTAACATTTTGCTTTAGTTTAACGGCACACCAATCAATACTTTGTTACAGTTTAATGACACAAAGGTCATCATTGTGAATTGTTTAAAACTAGGTCATGGGTTATACTTATTTCTGTTAGCTTGTCCTTTAATAACTCGACACTTTGCAGAACCACGTTCTTGATCCCAGGTGGGGTTCTTGGGTAAGTGGGAGACAGATACATGTTTAACACTGTACCACTTTTACTGTCTTTTGAAATGTGGCACAAAGGTAAACAATGGTATTGATTGGTTTAAGCATACTTAATACAAGAACAAATCATATAACAAAATATACTTTAGTACGACTACCTAAAAGCTTGATCGGGAGGTAAAACTTTAAGAAGATCATAGAAATTGGGTTCGGATAGTTGTGATTTTTATTCGTGTGCTCCTCCAGTTACTTTTGTATGATAATGCATTTAACACTCCTATAATTCCGGGCTCTATCCTCTGGCATTAAGGTTCGTTTCGTCAGTTATGTTGTCAAATATTTGTTATGCGAATATTCCGGATGTCTAGAAAATTTGTCGAAGGTTTTATTAAATAATTTAAAGGAGTTTTTGAGCTTTACGAACTAAAATAACACAGGCATAGACGGACATTGACTCGTACATGGTGAGGTTTCATCATAGTGCACATCATATTGATGAGTATTTCAGAATTGTATAGCATTAAAGGCAGTGCATTCATTTAAAAAATGTGCATCGGCCGGGAATCGAACCCGGGCCGCCCGCGTGGCAGGCGAGCATTCTACCACTGAACCACCGATGCGTACAGAAACATGCAAACGTTTTAACGGTTTAATAAAAACGATCGTATTGTACGTTGACGTCCATCAAACGCATGTGCCCTCAAGGCGTTTTCATGTCGACCATATGTCAATGATGCGTGTTAGTTTAATTACAAATTAATTCTACAACGTTTCACTAAGCAGGCATTTATAAAGAG
This sequence comes from Mya arenaria, assembly GCF_026914265.1. Classification (NCBI taxonomy): domain Eukaryota; kingdom Metazoa; phylum Mollusca; class Bivalvia; order Myida; family Myidae; genus Mya; species Mya arenaria. The sequence continues at coordinate 62,964,595 of NC_069128.1, forward strand.
GCTGTACGATGTAGTCAATAACAATGTTCAAAACGCTTTTCTATTACATCAAACGTGCATGATGGCGTCGCCGTAGTTTAAAAATAATTCTGAACATGTTGCATACAACAAAAAAGTGTCGCACCATGATATCACAGGCCCACATCCATTCATTTCCGTTAAATACGTAATTGTGCTCGCAATAAATCGATGGATCACAAGGTTAAGCGGTTAAGATAATAATTGATGGTCAATGCAACCCGACATAATTACCTAAGTATTGATCGAGTTTCAGGAATATATTGCTTAATACATGTATCAAAATAATTTCAATCAGCAATATATGCTTCAAAATTGGAAGAATCATTGTTAAAAACTTAATATAAGAGACGAAAGCATTTATTTTTTGGTCAACACCTTATCCCCCCCCCCTCCGAAAAAACACACAAAAAACACAAGCAAACAAAAGCAACAACATTTTTACCCTTTTTGTATCTTGCACAAACTTCGCGAAAGCTCTTAAATCTGCACTCTCTCAAATATACCATTTATACAACTTTTTTTAATTTTTGTCTTTGAAAGAGCAAATTTTGGCGTAAATATCTGCAAACCAATGATAAAAGATTGCTGACAAAAAAATCAGATCGTAGATTTTTATATTTCCGTTCGAAAATTAATGTTTAATGGCTTAAACCGTTACTAGCGGTTTATTTGTAGCTTATTTCCTTAGCCAATTTGCTGACTTTATCGTTGCTTAACTAAAGAAATATAAGTTGATCGAGACTATCTTCAATGTATTCCATTTTAAATCCAAACACTTTAAGGACTGTAAACGTTACCCAAATTATACCAAAACAAATGAAGTGAACTTAACGTTAATTCTTTTATAATGTACCTTATATTTTTGAAATAACTTGGTCAGGTTAAAAGTGGGTGATGATTCGTTAACTCTTTGAAATTAAATATGACAAAATTGCGTATGAGAATGATAAAGATGATAACTGTCTAAACTTCGAAACACATTTCCATATGGAACCAGTCGCTCCTTCGCCTAACGCGTAGCATTTAATTGGGAGTACTGGAAAATGATGTACTCAGTACTTGTTAAACCCAGGAAAGTTGTAACCCGCGAAGCGGTACACCGAACACGTTAAAAAAATAAAGAGGTCTCCTCACGAAGAACTAGGGTATCGCACACGGATCTGTTTTATCTCATTTTTGTCTTCACGTCTTCTCAAATCTTAATTTTGCTAGGATTTGCGGGCACTTCTATATCATGTCACTATGTCATTGAAATACATGTTTAAGTCGTGACGGCGGTCTTAAGTCAAAATGCAACCAATATGATCATGTAGACCATGATAAAATCAAAACAAACAAAGACACTGTCTCAATTCCATTGGCTAATTTGATTTATTCCAACAATTTTTTAATTTTATTCAATGCAAGACCCAACGACTTCAAATTATGCACTTAGTTGTTTTAATTTTCAAATGTAGGATAGGTAGCCATATAAGGAGTATACCATATATTAATGAATTTGGATGCATGCCACAAATGCTACCTGCATTTATCGGCGCATGACTTTTACTATACAGCTCCTATGAACACAAATGATACTGTTACATGTCAACAAATCATGCTACCTCGGGCGCTAAACATAAGCAACAAGATGGGAATATAACATGTCTATAAATTAAGGGTACCAACCGAGTAGATGTGGACGTCTTTCTTCCGGTCTCACCATTCCCATAACAGTGTTTCAAGATGTGATATTGGGTTTACCATACCGTTGGAAGTAGTATAAAAACAGGGGTTCAGCGGCCATTTTGAAAATAGGAACAATAGAAAATGGCTGCGATAGGGGTCCAGGGGTTCCGCGGCCATATTGGAAAAATATTTCTTTAGACGGCAGATGTTTTTCTCAAAGCCGATATTGGTGGGTGTTATTTCACCAGCTGCTATAACGTTTGAATGACAATTCTTTTTTTCAAAGGGCACTACGGCATTTATATTTTTTTATAGAAATATGGATTTGAGAAGGTATGATTCCAGTAGAACAATGTTTAATTCCTTTTGGGATGAGAGCGGAACTATGCTGTCATGGATAAATGATTTTGAAGCAATTTCCATATACGAGTGGGTACGAGAAAGTCATAGACATATGACTGATTTATTAGGAAGTACCGATTTTCAAACCATAGTTGATGAGTACAATAGTCGTGGTGAATGGTTAGATAAATGTAAATTTATACCATATTTATTAACATTTTCTCAAATTAAGGACATTGAAGACTATATTCCCAGACAATAGTTAAATAGCTATTCAATGTACGTGTATCCATTGAGCAGTGCATACCATGGGTGATTAAAATCTGCAGACTACTTCGTTTGATTCCAAGGACGGAAACATAAGCGGAATTTACGAATCATCAATAACTGAAATTAATAGTTTAGAAAACGAGCTAAGTGTTAGGAACAAAAACCTTCGTTGTCACTTTACAATAATTAAGTGGATTGGGGTTTTAATTTTAGCTACAACTTGCACGGTTCCAGGGGCGCTTATTTTATCACAACCACATTGCCCGTCACACGGAAATGATTATATTGTGGAACCTGACATAAACGGGACAGCGTGTGTTTATATGAAACAGTTTTATTTACAAAACCAACTTTATGCCACTGTGTGTAAACAATTAGGGTATGTTTTTATGGATTTAAGACAGTTTTCAAATGGAACAGCAACTATTATTGGCATCAGCCTAAACCAGTTACAGTGGTTAAATTTGAAAAAAACTATTTCCAATATTGATGCTGCCATAGCTGTGGCTTATAAGTTTTAAGATGTTATAACTGAAACGTTAATATTAATAAGTATGGCACAAGCGCAGTTACAATTTACAGAAGACACATTAAACTATTTCAAAAACTATGGATTTGAAGATATTCAATGGAAACCTGTCTTACAACAATTACATTGTCAGTTAAAAGGGTGTTTACTCATAGTAAAAATAAAACGTAAAAAACTCTATGTTATAATCAAGAAGAAGACGTCAGCAATTCGCTTAGAGCTAGATCAGTTCTCAACTTTATGTGATTTAAAAGAAAGCGTCTTTTTACTGGCATCATTCCTTCAAGGACAGTGAACGAAGATTGAACAAATTTCTTGGTGCTATTACAGTTGATAAAATGGAGCATAACTGTTTGGAATTTTATGCACCGGATTTAAAACTGTATATCAATAGACTGAACACGTTTGATACATGGTCTTTACAACTTCACCCTAACAAACATATGTTAGCATCTGCCGGATTGTATTATACAGGACGTGGTGACATTGTCGAATGCTTTTCTTGTACTATAAGACTAAGTCATTGGAAGGTTAACGACGATCCCATGCAACAACATAAAAATATTTCACCAAATTGTTTATTTTTGAAAATGATTGGACAAACAAGTTCAAATAATGAATTAAACGGGAGTCCTTGGAAGACATCTCGTCCGTGGTCCACACCGCTATTTTCCTCGCCGGATTTGACATTGTACTGAAACAGAATAATTCAAATATTTGAAAAAAAAAAGCGGGAAGCGATTTGTATAAAAGCGGGAAGTGATCTGTATAAAAGCTGGAAGTGATTTGAATAAAGGCTGTCTGCAAACTTAAGCACAGTCATTTCCCGTAAAGCAGTCGAACCGTACACATTCCAATTATGGCAAGAGCAGGACTAAAACATTTGGACATAGAATCCGTCAACGCTATGGAAAGCAGTGACATATCAACTGTTCCATTAGATCATACATCTCTACCTGGAACTTGTGTCTTGCTGATGAATTCGTACTTCAATTTTATGTACGCACAAGCTATGTTAGCAGTTACAACGACGGTAATAAAAAACAAGTGCTATGGATGTCAAATTGATCACCCGTCACAAACTGAACATGACTGTATCATGATGTATTTGAGAAACGACGATGAGTATTTCATCGACTTTTATTTTGATGAAATGCTGGCCGAAGTAGATGAAGTGAAAATACTTCTATCCTGGGAAGAACTAGTGCATGGACTTAACATTTCAGATGAATTTGTTAGCATGCATAAAAAAGTCATTTCGAGTAAAGATTACTTAGAAGTCATGAAAACTGATCAATGGAAAGAGAACCTAAAGAAAACAATGTCCACCATAAAACATATCGAGCAGCGACTATTTTCAACATAGACTGAGAGTTGTGAAATGTTTTTCTAATGTACTCGGATATTGTGTGGTGGAAACGTTCTTGATTCTACATGGATTGTAATTGTCTTAAATCTTATTTACAAAAGTTGATGCTGTCCTTTTTAATTTATGAACCATGTTCATGCAATGTGCGTAATTTTTCTAATTAATGTCTATGTTTTGTGTATAAAATATGTGTTGTGATTTTTACTAGAAACATGTTTATTGAATATACGTATCTGTATGTATTATGTTGTCATTTATCTTGTAAAATGGTTTGTCAATAAACATATAAATATTGGTTTGTCTCTTTTCTTTTTCATAACAAAGTAAAACAACATCATGGATAGCACACGTAAGGAACATATTCTTTCGGAATATTATTTTAATACGAAAAATCCTGGAAGTTACTTAGGTGCTGCCAAGTTATGTCGTATATTGAACAAAACTTATCCAAGAATATTTACTGTGCATTTCATAAAGAAATGGTTAAACAACCAAGACGCCTATGCCATACAACGACAAACAAGACATAAATACAAAACACCAAGTGTTCAAGTTGCAGGTTTAAATGATCAGGCGGACATGGACCTTATGTCAGTTGAAAATATAAGCAAGTATAATGATGGAGTAAAATATTTACTGATTGTGATTGATATTTTTTCACGTTTTCTCATTGTTCAGCCACTTTTAAACAAAACATCTTCGAAAGTATTGAGTGCTATAAAAGATGTACTTAAAGTGCGTCATTTTACAAAAGTAAGAACTGATAAAGGTTCAGAGTTCATCAATCATGATGTAAAAAAGTTTATGAAAAATCAAGGAATATACTTGTTTAACACACAAAGCTCATCAAAGGCTAACTATGCAGAACGGGTCATTCGTACTCTGCGTAATATGATATTTAGAATGTTGAGACACCAACGAAATTATAGATATATCGATCATCTTGAAGAGATTGTTAACAATTACAACAATTCCCCTCACCGTAGTCTTAATGGATTAGCACCCACAGGTATATCAAAACAGAATGAGACACAAGTTTGGAGTCAACTGTATATGAAACAGAAAACGTTTTCAAAAACCCCTCCTCGTTTTAAATTTAAAATTGGTGATTTAATTCGTTTAAGTTACATAAAACATCCATTTCGACGTGCATACCAACAACAATATACAACTGAAGTATTTAGAATTAAAAGCAGACTCTTTAAACAAGCTATACCCTTTTATAAAATAATTGATTTAAATGATAAACCAATTACAGGTTATGTTCGTGAAGAAGAAATGATTCCGGTTAATAAAAGTGAAGAAAGTCTATGGTATATTGAAAAAAATTTGAAAAAGAGAAAAGTGAAAGGAAAACTACAATACTTGATACGATGGGAGGGGTTTCCAAAAACATTTGATAGTTGGATTGAAGCTGACCAGGTTCAGGAAAAGTAACATGGAACGTTATGTGTTCATTAGAGATGATGAAAGTTCTCAAGTTTTTAAAGATAATACACCTTTCAACTTTAAAGTGCAGCTCAATTTACCACTTAGTTTTGATGGATATTGGAAAGTGGCTTTGATGGAAATCAGTTTACAAAGTAAAATATCTAGCAAATTTTTGAAAGACACCCTTTTTATTTATTCTAATGTTTGTAAGGAAAGTATTGTCAATGGCAGTGAGCATGCATTGCTAAGACGAATAGAAAAAAACGAAAATAAAAGTTGGAGACACGTATTTGATTCTCCATTTTATTTACCTTTGAAAAAATGTGAATTTCAAGAACTTGAATTTGCTATAAAAACCATGAATGGTGATTTTGCTTCATTTCTAAGTTCACCTGTGCATCTCACACTCCACTTTAAACGATATCCATTTTACGCTAATTATGAATAAAGCTAATTTATATGTTCCAAATCCACAAAAATGGATACATTTTTTTAAAACAAAACGTAATCAAGTTGGGAAAGGACTTTCCATACCATCAAAGTTAATTGAAGAACCTGGAAGTGTTTCCATCAAAGCGGTTTCACCAGCTGAACAGACTGTAGATCAAGCCAAAAGTGAGCTGAAACGAGATGGTATAAATACTGATAAAGTGACATCACTCCTTCATAATTCGCAAAATCTTCAAACAGTGACAAAATCAAAAGTTCAAAACCAGAGGCATTTAAAACCAAAAAAAGCTAACAAAACTATTAAAAACAGAAAAAACAAGGTGGAGAAAGTACAGAAAATTAACAGAAAAGTGAATAAAAAGTTTAAAAAAAAACCGTAAAGAAAGTGCAAACAGCTAACCGAAAAGTGAATAAACAGTCAAGAAAACTAGTGAGCAAAAAATCAAGAAAACCGATTACAACGTGGGATATATTTGCTGGCTAATATGTCATATTTCACTCAAGATGGATTTTCTGAGGGTGTTCCAGATGAGTTGTTGTTGTTTGATTTACCACCTACTCAGGTTGCTGTAAATGATGTCTATTTTCAAGAAATTCGACCCTTATCACAAGTGTCAGATGACACACCTATTGAGTTTCAAATTAGTGGACAGAATTCAATGGACTATCTTGATCTTAGAGGGACACAGTTATGCATAAAACTGAAAGTGACAAATCCGGATGGCAGTGATATAACTAGTGAAAAAGTCGGTCCTGTAAACTTATTTTTACAGGCCTTATTTTCAAGTGTTAAAGTTTCATTACAAAACAAAACCATTATTTCATCCAATTATAATCCATATACTGCAATGATTCACACATTATTGCATAGTGGACGTGATGCATGTGAATCTCAGCTTACAACTCAACTTTTTATTAAAGATGATAATGACCACCCAGAAGACTGTGATCCCTCTGGGAGTAATACAGGTCTGTATGTGAGATCCAAATATATCACAGGGTCTAAAACATTGGAACTTCAAGGTCCTATATATCACAGCTTATTTACAATTAAACTCTATCTTCTGAATCAAGTTGATGTTAAATTGAAGTTATATCGTAGTTCCCCAGCATTCTGTTTATCAGCCGGGGATGAATCTCCAAACTATAAAATACAATTTTCAGATGTTTACTTACTCGCTCGAAAAGTAAGAGTTAATCCTGCACTCATCGTGGCTCATTCAGAGATGTTGAAGACAGCATCAGCCAAGTACCCATTCGAAAGATCAGATTGTCGTTCACAAACTATCACCTCTGGAAGTACAATGTTTACATGGGATAATTTATTTCAGGGACAAAAACCTAACAGAGTAGTTGTAAGCTTTGTTAAATCAAATGCTATATCCGGGGATTATAAATCAAATCCATTTCATTTCCTAAACTGTAACATTCAAAGCATATGTTTGTATGTTGATGGGGTACCAATGTGGGGAAATCCATTAAAAATGAGTTTTGATAAAACAGAAGGACAAAGTTTCATACGAGCTTATTCAAACTTGTTTATTGCAAATGGTATATGGAATAAAGATGCAGGAATTAATATTAATAGAGAAGACTTTGAAAATACATCTACCTTATTTTCATTTCAGTTAGAACCAAACTTTTCAGATGATGACACGTTTTTATCCTTAGTGAAAACAGGACATATACGATTAGAAGTTCAGTTTAGAACTGCTTTAACAGATACAACAAGTTGTATAGTTTACAGTAAATCACCAGGATTTTTCCAAATTAACTCCCAAAGGGATATTATTACAGAATGAACACATCGCAAATTCAGTGCTGCATAGATTGTAGTTCATTGCTAAAAAAATCAACATTAGGTGTTTTTGCTGCTGATCAGCTGCCAATTAGCTCATATTTTCCTTGCGGATTTATTAGCAATACAGATGTGTATTCAAAGGATGGGATGCATTGGTGTAGTTTTTACTTTCCTGACTCAACTACTGTAGAATATTTTGATAGTTATGGAAAACCTATCAATTACTATAATGACTTTTTTCCTCTGTATGCATCCAAATTTCCATCAATTCTTTCTAATTCGAAGCAATTGCAAAGTTTATATAGTAATGTGTGTGGGATGTATTGTTTGTATTTCTTATTGCAAAGACTTAATGGAGTATCCTTTCACAATATTGTAAATATGTTTTCAAATGTTCATGAGTACAATGACTCGTTTGTATATAATAGTGTTAGCAATGTTTTTGTAGAATGTATACAAAATACTTGTGTTAATAACCAAACATGTAAACCATTTATAAAACGAATGTAACATATAAATAAACATGTAAATGTACATGGTGAATAAAAGTTGTGCGAATATATTTTTGGTGTTGTTTTTATGAATACCATTTCTGCATTTGACTTCTCTGGACATACATCATGACAGATGCTCTAATTAAATTTGAATGCCCAGCCACATGTATTGTTGCAGGGGCCAGTGGTAGTGGAAAGTCAACATTTCTTTTGAAACTCTTTAATTATGCACAGCAGATGTTTATGAAAATACCAAAAAGGATCATTTACTGCTATTCTACATATCAACCTTTATATGAAGAAATGAAAACAGCAGTGGAGAATATTATTTTTTTTGAGGGTCTACCAACAAAAGAAGATATGGATATGTGGTCTCTCGAGCAAGGTTTTAAAATTTTAGTTTTAGATGATTTAGCACAAAAGGCTTCGGAAAGTGTGGATATAGTGAACTTGTTTACCATTTATAGTCATCATAAAGATTATTCAGTGTTTTATGTTGTTCAAAATCTATTTTCTGGTGGTAAGTATTTTCGCACCATCAGTTTAAACAGTCATTATTTCATACTGTTTAATAATCAAAGAGATCAACTACAGATTCAAACATTAGCAAGGCAAATGTTTGCAGGTGACAGCAAATATTTTATGGATGCATATAAGAAAGCAGTAAGGAATAAATATAGTTATTTACTTGTTGATGTGAGTCCTCACTCAAACCAGCTTTATAAACTTCGTACTGACATATTCCCTTCTCAGACATTGATTGTGTTTCGTCCTGTGAAAGAAAAATATGAGTGATAAAATGAAAAAAGAAAAAAACTTTTTAAATTTTCTGTTAAACACAGAGAAAAAACAGCAAAAAATACTTTTAAAAAATATAACAAAATCACAGATGGATGCAGTTATTGAGATAATTTATAATACTCTAATGGGGACATTAGCACTTTCAAATCCTGTTTAAAAGACTTTAAAACGATATAAGAATATCATACGCAAAGTTGTGTCAAAAGGATTATCTCGAAGAAAAAGGAAAGCGCTTCTATTAAAATATTTTAAACAAATAATTTTACTATTAAACCCGTGCAGGACATGGCTCAAGAATTAGTGTTGGTTTCCAAATCAAAGTATGAACATTTAATATCGAAATTCAAAGAAAAGGATAACAGGCGTGATTCTCCATTGGAAATTGATGTGAATCAAAAAGGCGGGAAAATATCATTGGAAGAAGAAAGTCATAACACTATAAAAACTGAATTAAAAAATCACTCAGAACTAGTTCCTACAAAAAAACTCTTTATAAAACAACCAACAAATCACTTTGAAAACGCATTTCCAATTGGAGGGAAATCAATACATATAAAGAGGGAATTACTACCAGTTGTGAAAATAAAAAATGCTTCTAGAAAAAAAGACTTTAATCAAAAAGATATCAGGAAGAAAAACAATGCCTCCAAAAAAATATTGCCTTTAAAAAGAAAAGAACAAAAGCTCAACTGGATCATTTATGATCTGTATTGATATTCAAATTTCATGCAGGTGGAACTTAGCAGATGTTATTGGTACTAGTTTCAGTTTTGAGTTAGAATTCAGTTTTGAGTTAGCATTCAGACATGGCGGACCTTAACCCTGAGCCTCAAGGAAAAGATGTGCTTAAAGCAGAAAATATGATCTTACGGGAACAAATTAAATTATTGAAAAGAAAATTAGATGCCATGGAAGACATTGAACATAAAAAAAAGTTAAAAACAACATTTCAATGTAGTGTTTGCTCAAAAACATTTGTTAACAACAGAACACTGACTGAACATACATTATCGCACAAAACATTCTTCAACTGTCAGTTTTGTAATAAAAAATTCAGACAGAAGGATTATTTAAATAAACATATGAAACAACATGATCAAAAAGGTAGAGGAAAAGCTAAATTAACAAATACTAGCATACCTACCATTTCAGCAAAGAACATAAATGCAGACGACTCGGAGACACCTTCAGAGACATCTTCGCTAGCGGCAACACAATCCACACCACTACAACCAACGTTTGATCACAACTATGCTCAGAGTCCAAGCAGCCCTGTAAACAAAACATATGACCATGAATATGCAAAGAGTTCATCAGCAGAAAGACTCCCACCTAAACACAGCAACTCTACTAGAGCGATGCCTTCTTTAAACTCTACACAATCGATGACTAATAATCCTTCCAAAGCAACAATTGAGCATGACTATGCACATGCTATTGATAAAAATGTACAAGATTTTACTATTCAACCGAATCAACATGAGCAGTTTGACATGCTGACTTTCTTTGCAAATGAAAAAACGAAAGTTCAAGATATTCTTAAAGCACAATTACAAAACAATGCCATAAAATGGTATTTAACAATACAAGTAGAATTGATTAAAGATACTCCGGAAGGACAGCAATCATCCAATCCTTACTTTCGAAGCACGACATATAGAACTTTGAACCTATCAACTTTTGAAGAACAGGATATAATTGAAAGTTTTCAAAAAATGTTTGAAAGTTTTGAAAAATATGTTAGAGAAAGCTCTGGGTGGATACTCAAAAAAGTTATTCATATAACTATCCATACTGTTACTTATTCTCCTCTACGAGGATCTAGCTATATTGAATTACCTAAATCTTTAAGGTGTTCTCGCAGTCTTTTAAATATAAGAAATTTGGATGAAAAGTGTTTTATTTGGAGCATCTTAGCATTTATGCATCCTTCTGATTCTCCTCTGGTAAGTAGTTATGAACCTTTTGAACATGAATTAAACATGGAGGGAATAAATTATCCTGTTTCTGTGAATCAAATCAATAAGTTTGAAAAACAAAATTCTTCAATATCAATTAATGTGTTTACTTTTGAGGACAATGAAATTTTACCCTTTCGCATAACAAAGCAGCAGGGAAGACAACACAAAATTAATCTATTGCTTTTGCATTTAAAAAACAAAAGCCACTATGTTCTCATTCAAAACTTAAATAAGTTCTTAGATGCTCAAAGAAAGAGCAAAAGTGGTTACTTTTATTGTCATTATTGTTTACATGGCTTTGTTAAAGAATCAGCACTTGAAGAACATCTACCCTATTGTCAAGTTCATGGTGAGCAAAAAATTGAATTACCAACCATTAAAAACTGTTTTCTTGAATTTAGAGACTTTGAAAAAACATTACATGTTCCATATGTCATTTATGCAGATTTTGAAACTTTAAACAAGCCTTTAAATGACAATTCAAAAGGATCTACGAATAAAGTTCAACTGTTGGAACCCTGCTCTTTTGCTTATAAAATAGTTTCCACAGACCCGAATTTCACCAAAGAAACAGTGACATACAGAGGCCTCGATGCATCCAGAAAACTAATAGAATGTCTTTTAAAAGAAAGTAATGAAATATACCAACATCTTCAAACTATCAAACCATTAAATCTTTCTAACCATGAAGAAAAGTCTTTCAATGGAGCTGATAAATGTTGTTTATGTCAAAAGTATTTCACAAACAACAGTATAAAAGTGAGACATCATGATCATACATCAGGAAACTATATAGGTGCAGCTCACACCAATTGTAATTTACAATGTAAACAAGTCAATTTTATCCCAGTCATCTTCCATAACTTAAAAAAATTTGATAGTCATTTACTATGTCAAAGCCTTGGTTCTTTTAAAGGTAAGAAAATAAAATGCATCCCACAAACCATTGAGAAATATATCAGTTTCAGTCTTGGAAATCTTCGTTTTATTGATTCCTTTGCTTTTTTACCCTCGTCATTAGAAACGCTTGTTGCAAATTTAGTTCAAAAAGGTTTGACATTGTTTAAACACTTTCAAAGTGAAATAAAAAATAATACAGAGCTTTTACTTAGAAAAGGGGTATATCCCTATGATTATATGAATAATTGGGAAAAATTTAAAGAAACTCAATTTCCTCCAAAAGAAGCATTTTACTCGATTATAAAGAATACTACAATTTCTGACCAAGAATATGAGCATGCAAAACATGTTTTTCAAACATGTAATCTAAAGTCATTGGGGGAATATCATGATATTTACCTTAAAACTGATGTGTTATTGCTGGCTGATGTTTTCGAAGAATTTCGGAATATGTCCCAACAATGCTATGATCTTGATCCATGCCATTTTTATACAAGTCCTGGTTTAAGTTGGTCGGCAATGCTAAAAAAGACAGGGGTAACGTTGGAATTATTGACAGATATAGACAAAATTTTGTTCATTGAAAAGGGTATTCGTGGTGGAATCAGTCAAATTTCTAACAGATATTTTAAGGCGAACAACCCGTATCTAGAAAGTTATGATGCATCTAAGAAAAAATCATTTTTAGCCTATTATGATGTTAATAATTTGTATGGTTATAGCATGTCACAAAAATTACCAACAGGTATGTTTACATTTTTGACTAATGATGAAATTGAATCATTTAATGTTCAAAAGGTGTCAGAGGACTCATCTAAAGGATACATTTTAGAAGTAGATTTAGAATATCCACTCCAATTACATGATAGTCATAATGACTATCCCTTGGCCCCCGAAAGAGAGTTTATTCCAAATGAAAAGTTATCACCTTATGCACAAAACGTTTGGAAAAAACTTCACAACACTTCAGATAAATTTCCACCCAGAGCTAAAATAGAAAAATTACTTACCACTCTTGAAGACAAACACAAATATGTTTTACATTATCGAAACTTGCAATTGTACCTTCAACTTGGTCTGAAATTGAAAAAAATACATCGTGTGCTTGGATTTCAACAAGAAGATTTTATGAAACCTTACGTAGAATTCAACACAGCAATGAGACAAAATGCAAAATCAACGTTTGAGAAGAACTTCTTCAAGCTGATGAATAATTCAGTGTTTGGTAAATATAATTCACATTTAGACTTACCAATTTATCCATTACTTTTCCATTACTTAGTTAATTTTACAACAAACAAATTATTTTAAAGGTTAAACACAACCATTAATTAAATTTATAGCAAATGGTTGAGTTACTTCCCCTAAATATTAAATACGACTTACGTGCTTTTATATATTAATTTTCAAATGTGAAAAAAGTTACACACCTGTTTTTAATCAAAACTTTTTTTCTTCAGGAAAAACCATGGAGAATTTGAGGAAACACAGAAATGTCGAATTGGTGCACACGAGTAAAAGGTTGAAAAAAATGTCTGCAAAGTCAACATACAAGATGCATCGCATTTTCTCCGAAGATCTCGTTGGTGTTGAATTAAATCGTTTGAGTGTGAAACTGAACAAACCAATTTATATCGGAATGACTGTGTTAGATTTGTCAAAGCATACAATGTATGATTTTTATTATAATCACTTAAAAAAGCAATATGCTAATAAAGTTCATTTGCAACTAACTGATACTGATTCTTTTCTGATTAATGTTGAAACTGAAGACTTATTCCAAGATATGTATGCACATTCACATTTGTTTGACACTTCAGATTTCCCTAAAGATCATTTTTTATATAGCAATAAAAACAAAAAGGTAATGGGAAAGATGAAGAGTGAGACAAATGAAAAATGTATCTCTGAAGTGTGTGGGCTTCGATCGAAAATGTATGCATTCAAATGCAATAATTCCACTGAGAAGAGAGCAAAGGGAATATCAAAAGTGGTTGTTGAAAAAGAGTTTAGAATGCAACATTATAAAAATGTATTATTTGAATCTACTAAATTGTTTTCAAGAATGCATTCATTTCGCAGCCACAACCATGAAATTTATCTAGAAAAAATAAATAAGGTTGGATTGTCTAGTTTCGATGATAAGAGATTTCTTTTAGAGGACGGGATCCATTCCTATGCCTACGGTCATTATAAAATACAGTAAACGCATATAGATGAATTCCATCCTCCTCTGTAAGAAGCAATAGGTGAAGACGTTTTTCAAACATTGACATGTTTATTTTCTAATTATTTACAACATTTAAATATCGGCGGCAGCGGCGAAGGTGTCACTTTTTATTGCGGCAAATTCACCTGAAACCAAAACATTGCCGAGTATTATCTTCAAACATTATACATTTGATGATGATTTGCTTTTACGTGACTTTTTTCAATATGGTTTAGTTTTAGTGTTTACGCTACAAATGTATGTATAAAAAAACATGAAATTAAATATTTATATGTATTTACAATAAATATGAAAAAGAGAAATAAAATGTGTTAATAATTGTTATTATATATAAAAATCCTTACGGGAACTGCAAAATACAACTCCTCCCCCATGAGGAATTCAGCTGCTGCAAGGGTTTCCTAAAACAAAGGATTCACATTTAAAAACACTAACAAAACATTAAAATATCACCATCTTCATTTCAATTTATGTTTAATGTTAATCCTTTGTTATTATGAGAATTAAAACTTACAACTTCGGTCCATTCTGTGGTTGCGAGGGTTTCCTAAAACAAAGTATTCACATTTTTAAATCACCATCTTCATTTTGAATTTTGGATTAATGTGAATCCTTTGTAAATATCAATTCCAAACTGAAGTAACAAAATATGAAAATTAAACCTTACCGCTTGAGCTGCGCTCATCGGCGGCGGTGGTGGTGTCTGTAACAAGTGTTTAATATATTAGTACAACGAGTATAAACGCGATCATATGTATAACATAAGAATATATATTTTAATGTTGAAACTTGAATAAGTGAAGTATAAAGACTTACCGCTTGAGCTGCGCTCATCGGCGGTGGTGGTGGTGGTGTCTGTAACAAGTGTTTAATATATTAGTACAACGAGTATAAACGCGATCATATGTATAACATAAGAATATATATTTTAATGTTGAAACTTGAATAAGCGAAGTAAAAAGACTTACTGCTTGAGCTGTGCTCATCGGTGGCGGTGGTGGTGTCTGTAACAAGTGTTTAATATATGAGTACAAAGAGTATAAACGCGATCATATGTATAACGTAAGAATATATATTTTAATGTTGAAACTTGAATAAGCGAAGTATAAAGACTTACCCTCTCGTGGAGGAGCGTGTGGATCCGCTCCACCTCCTCTCTCATATCCCAGAATATCACATATTCTTCAAAGCTAAATGATATTTTTTTATTCTTTGTAATATCATGAATGTGAATGAATGTTTCACCCAAAAATGGGGTTATGCAAAGTAATTTCTTCGTTCCAATCCTAGAATCTGCTTTTGCCACATGGCCACTTCCGCTTCTTTTTATGGTGAAGCTCATGTTTTGGTGTGTTCTTTTGAAAGTTAAACAAGCACGGTGAAAACAACATGTTACACTCTCTATTTATAGCGTCCTCAATTTAGGTGGGATAGAGAGGGGTTCTCCCACACCAGCAACTAACTTGTTGATTGGTTAATAGAATATCATATAATTGTATAGTCGTCCAATTCTTGTTGATGATTGGTAAACTTAAAATATCTGCTCAAATGCTTTATTTTAATTTGGCGTGACTCGTTTTCAAAATCATCTTAAGCCTTTTATTTCGGTTTTTGATTTTTTAAGCATCAAGTCATTTTATATCCCATACACCTGCTCCTGAACACCAAATATCGCTTTATAACATAACTACACAACAACAAAAACAAACGTTTTTAAAGTGCATTATAAAGATGCGCTTTAAAGTAATAAAACGATATTCGCATAACAAAAATATACGAAATGATATGACATTCATTGGCATTGATACGCTGAGCCGGGTTTTATGTATGTTTTTTTCTTTTCTGTTATTTTCTTTGAGGTAAATAAATGCATGCGCAAGTTCGCGCGCAAGTTCCCGCAATATGCAAAAATGTCGGTGTTGGTTCTTTGTTTGCTTTGGTCAAGCGTCGTAGGAAATCATTATAATGACAAAGATGTGTGTTCTCAGGCTTTTAATAGCCTAATGTGCGAAGGCAAAGGTGTTGGACACTATACGTTCAGCAATAGAGATGCTGGAAGAGTTGTGTTGATGACAGGGTTTGAAGCGGGGTCCGTGATCGATGTTGTAAACATGCCAAGTCTATCAACGATTCAATCTAAAGGAGGATTTCTAGCATGTGAAGATATAGTGGGGAATAGGGCATTGACAATCATCCAGCCGGACGGGAAGTCACTTACATGTCCTGTAAGTATCAATGAACAGCGAGTGTTTTTATATATGTAATATCATAACTAATGCCCTCAATAAAAAGTATCGCTATAAATGCTAATAGTCACATGCTTGAATGCAGTCACCTATGACGTTCCAGACATTTTCAATGCTCTCACTGGTTGAATCAATACTGTTTGATTTTTACTATGCCAACTTCCTCTCATAGTGTAATATAGACACCATCAATATTAAATGTTCAAAAACATTGAAGTTGATAAAACATAAATAAACAAGAATCCACTTATTTATTTTTAGCCCGGTGATGAACTATCAACTCATGCTTCTGCAACCCACACCACTCGACTCCCAAGAATGGATAATGATGTGGAAGAAATACCGATTTCAGGTGTTAATTATTATTCATTTTGCTCTTTTTTCGGCTTTTCATAAATCACTCAAGACTTAAAATCAATTCATGTTAGCATTCAGCTATCATCAAAATTACTATAAGCTGCTTTTAAGTCTGAATGGAAATCTAAAAAAGGTCAACATATCACAACCATTTTTTCAATATTTGTTATTGTTTTTTCAATACTTGTGTTTTAGATGATATAACTGCTCTACCTGTGCCAATCTTAACATATGCCACTACAACCTACAGCACTCCACCCTTGACAACATATCATGAGGAAATATCTATTTCAGGTATCTATGAATTTTCATTTGCTTTATCCATTTTTGTTTTAGCTTTTCATGTATCCTCCATTAGATGTAAGATAATGGTTTGAATCAATAAAAGTAGATCTATTTCATAGATGCCTTGATAAGAATCATTTATTTTATGGCATTATATGTAAATATTTTACTCCATCATTATACTTGCTTATATTTTCAACTGACATAAGGTCCATGTCCGCCTGATCATTTAAACCTGCAACTTGAACACTTGGTGTTTTGTATTTATGTCTTGTTTGTCGTTGTATGGCATAGGCGTCTTGGTTGTTTAACCATTTCTTTATGAAATGCACAGTAAATATTCTTGGATAAGTTTTGTTCAATATACGACATAACTTGGCAGCACCTAAGTAACTTCCAGGATTTTTCGTATTAAAATAATATTCCGAAAGAATATGTTCCTTACGTGTGCTATCCATGATGTTGTTTTACTTTGTTATGAAAAAGAAAAGAGACAAACCAATATTTATATGTTTATTGACAAACCATTTTACAAGATAAATGACAACATAATACATACAGATACGTATATTCAATAAACATGTTTCTAGTAAAAATCACAACACATATTTTATACACAAAACATAGACATTAATTAGAAAAATTACGCACATTGCATGAACATGGTTCATAAATTAAAAAGGACAACATCAACTTTTGTAAATAAGATTTAAGACAATTACAATCCATGTAGAATCAAGAACGTTTCCACCACACAATATCCGAGTACATAAAAAAAACATTTCACAACTCTCAGTCTATGTTGAAAATAGTCGCTGCTCGATATGTTTTATGGTGGATATTGTTTTCTTTAGGTTCTCTTTCCATTGATCAGTTTTCATGACTTCTAAGTAATCTTTACTCGAAATGACTTTTTTATGCATGCTAACAAATTCATCTGAAATGTTAAGTCCATGCACTAGTTCTTCCCAGGATAGAAGTATTTTCACTTCATCTACTTCGGCCAGCATTTCATCAAAATAAAAGTCGATGAAATACTCATCGTCGTTTCTCAAATACATCATGATACAGTCATGTTCAGTTTGTGACGGGTGATCAATTTGACATCCATAGCACTTGTTTTTTATTACCGTCGTTGTAACTGCTAACATAGCTTGTGCGTACATAAAATTGAAGTACGAATTCATCAGCAAGACACAAGTTCCAGGTAGAGATGTATGATCTAATGGAACAGTTGATATGTCACTGCTTTCCATAGCGTTGACGGATTCTATGTCCAAATGTTTTAGTCCTGCTCTTGCCATAATTGGAATGTGTACGGTTCGACTGCTTTACGGGAAATGACTGTGCTTAAGTTTGCAGACAGCCTTTATTCAAATCACTTCCAGCTTTTATACAGATCACTTCCCGCTTTTATACAAATCGCTTCCCGCTTTTTTTTTTCAAATATTTGAATTATTCTGTTTCAGTACAATGTCAAATCCGGCGAGGAAAATAGCGGTGTGGACCACGGACGAGATGTCTTCCAAGGACTCCCGTTTAATTCATTATTTGAACTTGTTTGTCCAATCATTTTCAAAAATAAACAATTTGGTGAAATATTTTTATGTTGTTGCATGGGATCGTCGTTAACCTTCCAATGACTTAGTCTTATAGTACAAGAAAAGCATTCGACAATGTCACCACGTCCTGTATAATACAATCCGGCAGATGCTAACATATGTTTGTTAGGGTGAAGTTGTAAAGACCATGTATCAAACGTGTTCAGTCTATTGATATACAGTTTTAAATCCGGTGCATAAAATTCCAAACAGTTATGCTCTATTTTATCAACTGTAATAGCACCAAGAAATTTGTTCAATCTTCGTTCACTGTCCTTGAAGGAATGATGCCAGTAAAAAGACGCTTTCTTTTAAATCACATAAAGTTGAGAACTGATCTAGCTCTAAGCGAATTGCTGACGTCTTCTTCTTGATTATAACATAGAGTTTTTTACGTTTTATTTTTACTATGAGTAAACACCCTTTTAACTGACAATGTAATTGTTGTAAGACAGGTTTCCATTGAATATCTTCAAATCCATAGTTTTTGAAATAGTTTAATGTGTCTTCTGTAAATTGTAACTGCGCTTGTGCCATACTTATTAATATTAACGTTTCAGTTATAACACCTTAAAACTTATAAGCCACAGCTATGGCAGCATCAATATTGGAAATAGTTTTTTTCAAATTTAACCACTGTAACTGGTTTAGGCTGATGCCAATAATAGTTGCTGTTCCATTTGAAAACTGTCTTAAATCTATAAAAACATACCCTAATTGTTTACACACAGTGGCATAAAGTTGGTTTTGTAAATAAAACTGTTTCATATAAACACACGCTGTCCCGTTTATGTCAGGTTCCACAATATAATCATTTCCGTGTGACGGGCAATGTGGTTGTGATAAAATAAGCGCCCCTGGAACCGTGCAAGTTGTAGCTAAAATTAAAACCCCAATCCACTTAATTATTGTAAAGTGACAACGAAGGTTTTTGTTCCTAACACTTAGCTCGTTTTCTAAACTATTAATTTCAGTTATTGATGATTCGTAAATTCCGCTTATGTTTCCGTCCTTGGAATCAAACGAAGTAGTCTGCAGATTTTGATCACCCATGGTATGCACTGCTCAATGGATACACGTACATTGAATAGCTATTTAACTATTGTCTGGGAATATAGTCTTCAATGTCCTTAATTTGAGAAAATGTTAATAAATATGGTATAAATTTACATTTATCTAACCATTCACCACGACTATTGTACTCATCAACTATGGTTTGAAAATCGGTACTTCCTAATAAATCAGTCATATGTCTATGACTTTCTCGTACCCACTCGTATATGGAAATTGCTTCAAAATCATTTATCCATGACAGCATAGTTCCGCTCTCATCCCAAAAGGAATTAAACATTGTTCTACTGGAATCATACCTTCTCAAATCCATATTTCTATAAAAAAATATAAATGCCGTAGTGCCCTTTGAAAAAAAGAATTGTCATTCAAACGTTATAGCAGCTGGTGAAATAACACCCACCAATATCGGCTTTGAGAAAAACATCTGCCGTCTAAAGAAATATTTTTCCAATATGGCCGCGGAACCCCTGGACCCCTATCGCAGCCATTTTCTATTGTTCCTATTTTCAAAATGGCCGCTGAACCCCTGTTTTTATACTACTACTGTTGGAGTGTTGGTCAGCCGGACTTACTGCCAAAGCGACATTAGTTGAGCGAACATTTTCCACGTATTTGAATTACTTGCCCTCAATTGCTCTGAACACTTCTGCCACAGTATATGAGCTTTCACTTGATACGCATTATCACAATGACGTGCTCCTGTGCCTGGCATAGATTTTGTAGCATATAGTCATCCTGCTTTATAGTATCATACACTTGTAATTTTTAAGTCAAGCCCTTCTTTTCTAAGAGGTTTGTTCTGTATATACAATTTTGGCAAATAAGACTTACTATCCTTGAATATTATATATGGATTATGATTTTATCTTTTAAAAGAAATCCTGTGTGAAGGCGGAATGCGGGGGTATCATTGCATATGTGATAGCTCTAGTTTGAATAAAACTTACAATATTTGAAAACAAAAAACGATCTCTTTGAGCCCAGTAAATTATTTGTGAATCAAGTTTCATTGATTTTCAATGGCATAACTTTGAAAAAGTAAATCTGTCTGTAGCTATCGAGCTGTTGATTATAGGTCTCCGCCGTAACAAAGAATCTCATCATTATATTAGGCCATTGGCAATACTGTTTCAAACTAATGCCAAGTTAACCTTTATTTTGTTTGTTTAAAAGAGCCTAAAATTATAAATGAAAACATATACATTTATGATTTACAATATTTATCCGAAAAAAAAACATTCGGAATAAGATATGCTTTAAAGTTTGATTTTTTGTTCGTTCTTTATTTAAACTGAAATCTAGTGCAGAAATGACATTGGTTGCAATCTAAGGCCAAAAAGGCGTGTTTCACAAATACTTGTTAATTGATTTAATATTCTCACTCTACTGATTAAATTGGTTCAAATTTGCCACAATAATATTGGATTACGAGGCATCCGTAATTCACAAAGTTGTACACATTGTTTTTCAGCATAAACCTAAAGCAACTGATACCTTAACTTTGTTCATATGTGGTATCAGTGGCTTTAGCTTTATGCTGAAAAGTGATGTGTTACAGTTGCGCGAGCAGAATGTGAGAAATAAAGGTTTTCGCCCACTAGGCATACCGTAGTATCTGCATTTGCATATCAACAAAAGAAAGCTGTGATAGCGATGTTGGTGAATTTAAAAGGCGCCTTAATAATTTTTAAATCGATGTTTTTCTTGTACCATTCATGAAATGACATGCTGTCACTAATCAAAAAGGGCAGATAAAACCTTATTCGAAGTGACTACTCGCTGGTACATGCTTTTTCTCTGTTTTCTAACACATGTCATTCTTATATAATTTCAGTACAGGCTTCTTTCCAGATGGATAGGTTTGAAGATGAATGGTTTGTGATTGATAAATATTTTATTGCCGCAGTGGATTTAACTATATATCCGATCTGCAACACATTATATGAAAACATATTGTAGATAAATTCAACCATGAATGTTTCATTTATTTCTAACCACACGTGATATTTAGTTTATTCAGTTCGAACATCCGTTATTGGCACAAGGGCAACCACTATGGCCTTAAATGCCAAAATTAAATGAGCATCGACATGGCCTAAATAATGTCTCAATGGTCAGCACTGGTCTTGTTTATTGTCACAAGTGTCAACTCTGTTCTTGTACTATTACACAAGGGTCAACACTTGTCTTGAACTATTACACGGGTGTCAACACTCTCTGTTCTTGTTTTATGACACAAGGGTCAAAATTATTCTTATTATGTGGCACAAAGGTCAACACTAATCTTGATTTATGACACACGGGTCAACACCGGTCTTTATCTAGTATGACAAAAGGGTCAACACTGTTTTGTTGAATGACGCAATAATTAACATTTTGCTTTAGTTTAACGGCACACCAATCAACACTTTGTTACAGATTAATAACACAAAGGTAATCATTGTGAATCGTTTAAAACTAGGTCATGGGTTATACTTATTTCTGTTAGCTTGTCCTTGAAGAACTCGACACTTTTCAGAACCACGTTCTTGATCCCAGGTGGGGTTCTTTGGTAAGTGGGAGACAGATACATGTTTAACACTGTACCACTTTTACTGTCTTTTGAAATGTGGCACAAAGGTAAACAATAGTATTGATTGGTTTAAGCATACTTAATACAAGAAAAAAATCATATAACAAAATATACTTTAGTACAAATACCTTAAAGTTTGATCGGGAGGTAAAACTTTAAGAAGATCATAGAAATTGGGTTCGGATAGTTGTGATTATTATTCGTGTGCTCATTACGAGGATCTCCAGTAAGACTAGTATGATGGTGCATTTAACACTCCTATCATTCCGGGCCCTATCCTCTGGCATTAAGGTTCGTTTCGTCTGTCATGTTGTCAAATATTTGATTATGCGAATATTCCGGATGTCTAGAAAATTTGTCGAAGGTTTAATTAAATAATTTAAAGGAGTCTTTGAGCTTTTACGAACTAAAATCACACATGCATAGACGGACATTGACTCGTATATAGTGAGATTCCATCATAGTGCACTTCATATTGATGCGTATTTCAGAACTGTTTAGCATTAAAGGCAGTGCATTCATTTAAAATAAAATGTGCATCGGCCGGGAATCGAACCCGGGCCGCCCGCGTGGCAGGCGAGCATTCTACCACTGAACCACCGATGCTTACATAAAGATCTAAACGTTTTTACTATTTCCTAAAACGATTTTATTGTACGGTGACGTCCACAAAACGCGGGTGCCCTCAAGGCGTTTTCATGTCGACCGTACTGTCAATGATGCATATTAGTTTACAAATAAATCATTTCTACAACGTTTCACTAAGCAAATATTTATAAAGAGTAGGTACAACATAACAATGTTCAAAACACTCTTCTAATACATCACAAGTGCATGATCGTGTCGCCGTAGTAAAACAATAATTCTGAAGATGTTGTATACAACAAAAAGTGTCGCACCGTAACACAAGCCCACAGCCATTTATTTCTGTTATATACGTAATTATGTTCGCAATAAATAGTTGGATCATACGGTTAAAGATTAAGGTCATATTTGATGGTCAATCCAATCCGATATAAATGCCTAACTATTCATAAAGGTGTTGGAATATATCTGTTGAAACATGTATTAAAAGGATTTCAATCAGCATGATATGGTACAAAAAGGGAAGAAATAATTGTTTAATAAGTACTAACTTTAAGGTACGGAAACATTTACTCTTTGGTTTAATTTAAACATATTTTATTGCCTTTTTTCTTTCAACATAATCGGTATTTACAACAATAATATAGAGTATACAAAAAGCAAATGGATTGGACACAAGTTCTAACAACATTAGTAACGTCTTCCCCATTGGTCTTTGGTCGACACCATATCTGCCCCCAAAATGCATTTTACCCTTCTTTTATTTGCACCAACTTCTCGAAAGCTCTAAATCGTTACAAGCTTAGATAACTTATTTCCTTAGTCAATGTTCTTACTTTATCTTGGTTTCACAAAAGAAAATGGAGTTCATCGTGATAATCTTAAAGGGACTGTACACCAGATTGGCACAAAAAAGGTTTATTCTGTAACGAATCTCAGGACAATTGTTTAATAGCTTTGAAAAAGTAAATCCCTCTGTAGATATCGAGCTGTTGTTTATAGGTTTCCAACGTAATCATTATATTTGGCCATTGGCGATACTGTTTTAAACTAATGCCCGGTTAACCTTTATTTTGTTTGTTTAAAAGGGCCTAAATAATGAATAAAAACATTTACGATTTACAATAATTATCCGAAAACAAACATTCGGAATAAGATATGCTTTGCAGTTTGAATTTTTGTTCTTTATTTAAACTGAAATATCGTGCAGAAATGACACTTTTTGCTATCTAAGGCCAAAAAGGCGTGTTTCACATATATTTGTTAATCGATCTACATATTCTCACTCTACTGATTAAATTGGCTCAAATGTGCCACAATATTATTGGATCACGAGGAATCCATAATTCACAAAGTTGTACACATTGTTTTTCAGCATAAACCTAAAGCAACTGATACCTTAGGTTCGTTCATATGTGGTATCAGTGGCTTTAGCTAAATATGATGAAAAAAAACAATGTGTAATATTAAAGCTAGCAGGATGTTAGAAATACAGAATTTTGTCCACTATGCTTACTATAGTATCTGCATATGCCTATCAACAAAACAAAGTTACGAAAAGTGCGATAGCGATGTTGGTTCATTTAAAAGGCGCCTTAATAATTTTTATATCGATGTTTTTCTTGTAGCATTCATGAAATGACATGCTGTCACTAATCAAAAAGGGCAGATAAAACCTTATTCGAAGTGACTACTCGCTGGTACATGCTTTTTCTCTGTTTTCTAACACATGTCATTCTTATATAATTTCAGTACAGGCTTCTTTCCAGATGGATAGGTTTGAAGATGAATGGTTTGTGATTGATAAATATTTTATTGCCGCAGTGGATTTAACTATATATCCGATCTGCAACACATTATATGAAAACATATTGTAGATAAATTCAACCATGAATGTTTCATTTATTTCTAACCACACGTGATATTTAGTTTATTCAGTTCGAACATCTCTTATTGGCACAAGGGCAACCACTATGGCCTTAAATGCCAAAATTAAATGAGCATCGACATGGCCTAAATAATGTCTCAATGGTCAGCACTGGTCTTGTTTATTGTCACAAGTGTCAACTCTGTTCTTGTACTATGACAAAAGGGTCAAAACTTGTTTTGATCTATTACACGGGGGTCAACACTGGTTGACCTATGACACGGGGGTCAACACTCTCTGTTCTTGTTTTAGGACACAAAGGTCAACATTATTCTTATTCTGTGGCACAATGGCCAACCCTATTCTTGTTTTGTGGCACAAGGGTCAACACTAATCTTGATTTATGACACACGGGTCAACACCGGTCGTTACCTAGTATGACGAAAGGCTCAACACTGCTTTGTTTAATGACGCAATTAGTTTAACGGCACACCGATCAACACTTTGTTACAGTTTAATAACACAAAGGTCATCATTGTGAATTGTTTAAAACTAGGTCATGGGTTATACTTATTTCTGTTAGCTTGTCCTTTAATAACTCGACACTTTGCAGAACCACGTTCTTGATCCCAGGTGGGGTTCTTGGGTAAGTGGGAGACAGATACATGTTTAACACTGTACCACTTTTACTGTCTTTTGAAATGTGGCACAAAGGTAAACAATAGTATTGATTGGTTTAAGCATACTTAATACAAGAAAAAAATCATATAACAAAATATACTTTAGTACAAATACCTTAAAGTTTGATCGGGAGGTAAAACTTTAAGAAGATCATAGAAATTGGGTTCGGATAGTTGTGATTATTATTCGTGTGCTCATTACGAGGATCTCCAGTAAGTCTAGTATGATGGTGCATTTAACACTCCTATCATTCCGGGCCCTATCCTCTGGCATTAAGGTTCGTTTCGTCAGTTATGTTGTCAAATATTTGTTATGCGAATATTCCGGATGTCTAGAAAATTTGTCGAAGGATTTATTAAATAATTAAAAGGAGTTTTTGAGCTTTTACGAACAAAAATCACACAGGCATAGACGGACATTGACTCGTACATGGTGAGATTCCATCATAGTTCACATCATATTGATGAATATTTCAGAATTGTATAGCATTCAAGGCAGTGCATTCATTTAAAAAATGTGCATCGGCCGGGAATCGAACCCGGGCCGCCCGCGTGGCAGGCGAGCATTCTACCACTGAACCACCGATGCTTACATTGACGTACGTTCAATACGCTCCAATTGAACGTTAACGTTTATTAAACGTTAGTGCCCACAAGGCGTTTTCGACCGTACTGGCAATGATACGTGTTAGGTTTTTTATATATTACTGCTGCAACATTTTACTCAGGTAACATTTAATAAGCAACACTATGATGTACACTTGTAGCTAATATCAATGTTTAAACACACTCGTCTAATATATCATAGAAGCAAGAACGCGTCACAGTAGTCTAAATGTATATGCAACAGAAGGGTCGCACCATATCACAGGCCCACAATATTTAAATGCAAAACTACAGAAACAAGCTCAGTAGACAAAAGTTTAAACATAAACCCCGTTTAACGGCACAGGGTCAACGCCAAAGACATAGAACTATCATTTTCTTTTGAATTCAATGGACAATTGTTTTCGCAATATATTCACGGTCTGTATGGACAAATGTCAAGGTCATAATTGGTGGTCAATGAAGCACGATAGTATTGAAAATTTACTTTTGTTTGATTTTTGTATCATTGCTGTTCACATCGAACACACAAACGTACGTCGGACGGCACGGAACGTCATTTAATGGCATGGTTCAGGAGGCGTATTTTCTGCTCATTAATATCATTCAAAGGGCTATGAAGACCTCCCAATGTCTTTCTAACAGTTTATACATGTATTTCAAATATTAAACAGAAAAATGGATGAGATATTAATGTGTGCATATGATAAACCTTCATATTAATGTTTTGCGAATGGCTGCCTTAATCAAGGGCTTATCTCGCAGCATCAGAAAAAACATGAGAAAACGGCGGAAAGAGACTCGAGTGATTCCAAGATTTACCATTCTGAGCCAAATATTATTTCTAAATATATTGTGTACTTGACCATATTCACTTTTTTTCAAATACTTTGTCCATTGTAAGGACACTCTGTCCTACTTCTTTACTTTACAGCGTTGAAATATAAAATATTTAGTCCAAGTCAAGTAAAACGCCGCAGCTTCTATATACACATCTGTATTATTTGTCTCACATATCATGATGTTAAATAATGAAATTAAATATATTGATTAAACTTGAAATTAAAGTTTATATTATAACGTGAATCATATATATCAATGACAATAAAATTGTGCATCGGCCGGGAATCGAACCCGGGCCGCCCGCGTGGCAGGCGAGCATTCTACCACTGAACCACCGATGGTTACATTGAGAACGTTCAATACGCTCTAATGGTGCGTTGACGTTTATTAAACGTAAGTGACCATAAGGCGTTTTTGACCGTACTGTCAATGATACGTGTTAGTTTTTTTAAATATATCACTGCTGCAACGTTTTACCCAGGAAACATTTATAAAGCAACAGTACGATGTAGTTGATAGCAATGCTTAAACACACTCGTCTGATATTTCATAGAAGCAAAAACGCGTTACAGTAGTCTAAATGTACATGCAACAGAAGGGTCGCACCATATCACCGGCTCTAAATATTTATTTGAAAAACTACAGAAACAAACTCAGTAGCCAAAAGTTTAAATATAAACCCCGTTTAACGGCACAGGGTAAACGCCAAAGCCATGGAACTATCCTTCTTTCTGTTGAATACAATGGACAGTTGTATTTGCTATATATTCATGGCCTGTATGGACAAAGGTCAATGTCACATATGGTGGTCAATGCAGCCTGATAAAGTTGCAAAACACTTTTTGTTTGATTTTTGTGTTGTTGCTGTTCACATCGAACAAACAAAAGTACGCCGGATGGCACGGAACGTCGTTTAAAGGCATGGTTCAGAAGAAGCATATGAATGTTTTACGAATGCCTACCTTAAGAAAGGGCATATCTCGCAGCATCATAAAATCACGACAAAATGGCGGAGAGCAAGTCGAGTGGTACCGAGATATACCATCCTGAGCCAAATTTTTTTTCTAAATATATTTTGTACTTGACCATATTCCCTTTTTGTCAAATACTTTCTACATTGTAAGGACTCTCTGTCATACTTCTTTACTTTAAAGCGTTGAAATATAAAATATTTAGTCCAAGTCAAGTAAAATACCGCAGCTTCTATATACACATCTGTATTATTTGTTTCACATATCTTGGTGTTAAATAATGAAATAAAATATATTGACTAAACTTGAAATTAAACTTTATATTATAACGTGAATCATATATATCAATGACAATAAAAATGTGCATCGGCCGGGAATCGAACCCAGCCGCCCGCGTGGCAGGCGAGCATTCTACCACTGAACCACCGATGCTTACATTGAGAACGTTCAATACGCTCTAATGGTACGTTGACGTTTATTAAACGTAAGTGCCCATAAGGCGTTTTTGACCGTACTGTCAATGATGCGTGTTAGTTTTTTTTTAAATATATCACTGCTGCAACGTTTTACCCAGGAAACATTTATAAAGCAACAGTACGATGTAGTTGATAGCAATGTTTAAACACACTCGTCTGATATTTCATAGAAGCAAAAATACGTTACAGTAGTCTAAATGTACATGCAACAGAAGGGTCGCACCATATCACAGGCCCACAATATTTAAATGCAAAACTACAGAAGCAAGCTCAGTAGCCAAAAGCTTAAACATAAACCCCGTTTAACGGCACAGGGTAAACGCCAAAGCCATGGAACTATCCTTCTTTCTGTTGAATACAATGGACAGTTGTATTTGCTATATATTCATGGCCTGTATGGACAAAGGTCAATGTCACATATGGTGGTCAATGCAGCCTAATAAAGTTGCAAAACACTTTTTGTTTGATTTTTGTGTTGTTGCTGTTCACATCGAACACACAAAAGTACGCCGAACGGTACGGAACGTCGTTTAAAGGCATGGTTCAGAAGAAGCATATGAATGTTTTACGAATGCCTACCTTAAGTAAGGGCATATCTCGCAGAGTCAATAAAAACACGACAAAATGGCGGAGAGCAAGTCGAGTGGTACCGATATATACCATCCTGAGCCGAATTTTATTTCTAAATATATTGTGTACTTGGCCATATTCCCTTTTTGTCAAATACTTTGTCCATTGTAAGGAATCTCTGTCCTACTTCTTTACTTTACAGCGTTGAAATATAAAATATTTAGTCCAAGTCAAGTAAAACACTTGTCTATATGGACAAAGGTCAAGATCACAGTTAAGCATCAATGCAGCCCGATATGATTGCAAAATTACTTTTGTTTGATGTTTGTGTTATTGCTGCTCACATCGAACAAACAAGTGTACGTCAGACAGCACGGAACGTCTCGTAAGAGCATTATTTAGGATGCATATTTTCTGCTCAACAATATCACTCGAATGGCTATGAAGACCTCCCGATGTCTTACTAACCATTTATACTGTTTCTCAAACTCTAAACAGAAATATTCATGAGATATTAATGACGTCATTACAAGAAATCGTCATAGAACTAACACTAAAAAACAAAAATTTACACCATTTGTTAACCTATTTAAAACCATATATAAAATGACATTTAATTCCAGCTGTTTTTGCAGATTTTTATAAAAAAAGGGCTGAAATTACTGTTCAGAAATAATTTACCATATCTAAACAAATAAGAACAGCAGCTTAAAAAGTGCTCGACATCTACTGCAGTCACGTGATATTTTTGCGCCAAAGTTAAACGCAAAAGCTGGGGCTTTTTCTGTTTTAATGAAGGATTAGCTATGGAAATATGGCCGTTTCTACCGTCAAAATTGATCTAAGCATTTGAGATACAGAAGATTAGAAAAATCTTCGACTGTCATTCGACCACACAAATGGTTCTTACACCACAAATGTTTCCGTGTGTCAATGACTGCGTTGTTGAACCATCCATAAGAGTTGTTTTCATCGAAAAACTTACTTCTCTCACGTATGGCCGATTAACGGCGCAATATAGTTTCAAACTACTTGTTTTCGAATATGTCTTGGTTCATGTTATCTTTAAAACCGTCTTTAATGGCTCGGAATGTTCAGGCATGTGACGTCATTTTCTTCAAATATTTTATGCTCTGTGCAGTTTGTGGAGTTTTGTGCTGTTGTTCCATGTTTCTTGTTTGTGAGTTTTGCTTTTGTGTTCTATGTCTTTGGCGTTTACCCTGTGCCATTAAACGGGATTTATGTTTAAATTTTGGCTACTGGGCTTGTGTCTATAGTTTTTCACATAAGTATTTAAATCTAACGAAGGTCAATATTGGGTTATCCATAACGCGACGATATGGACCCGGAAAGCTCCCCATCTCCTTATAATCATTATAATTTGTAACAGCTTAAGCAACATGGTCAAGCTTTTAAAATACATTTTCTGACTTATATGCAATGAACTATAATATCTTTCAAGTACTTGCGGTCCTGATGTGTGAATTTTTAAAACCTTTATATGAATGTTTTACGAATGCTTACCTAAAACAAGGCCATATCAAGCAGCATCATAAAATCATGACAAAATGGCGGACAGCCACTCGATTGATTCCGAGATATACGATTCTGAGCCGTATTTTAATTCTAAATGTATTGTTTATTTGACCATATTCCTTTTTTCTAAAGATTCAAATAGGACATCTGTCGTACTTGTTTACTTTACATCGTTGAAATATCAAATATTCAATCAAAATGAAGTATAACACCGCAGCGTCTATATACATATCTTATAAATTGTCTCGCATATCATGGTTATATTAATGGAATGGAATATATTAAATAAACTTGAAATTAAAGTTTGTTTTATAAACGTTAATCGAATTTATTGTTTAAACACTCGTCTGATTATCATAGAAGCAAAAGCGTGTGCGTCAAAGTTGTCTTTTATGTTTTATGCAACACAAGGGTCGCACCAAATCGACGGCTCACATCCCTTGTTACTTTGGACTACAATGGACAATTGTGTTTGCAATACATACATTGTCTGTTTTACAATGACAACAAAAATGTGCATCGGCCGGGAATCGAACCCGGGCCGCCCGCGTGGCAGGCGAGCATTCTACCACTGAACCACCGTTGCTTACATAGGCGTACGTTCAATACGCGCTAATTGTACGTTAATATTTATTAAACGTTAGTGCCCACAAGGCAATTTTCAACTGTACTGTCAATGATGCGTGTTAGGTTTTTTGATATATCACCGCTGCAACGTTTTACTCAGGAAACATTTATTATGCAACTGTATGACGTAGTTAATCGTATTGCCTAAACACCTCGTCTGATATATCATAGAAGCAAGAATACATTACAGTAGTCTAGATATTTTATGCAACCAATAATTATATGGAAAACTACAGAAACAAGCTTCGTAGCCAAAAGGTAAAGATTTTTAAACATAAACTCCTTTTAACGGCACATGGTAAATGCCAAATAATAATAAGAAATATCCTTCTTTCTGTTGAGTACAATGGACAATTGTTTTCGTAATATTCATGTTCTGTATGAACAAAGGTCACGGTCCCAGTTGGTGGTAAAAGCAGCCCGAAATGGTTGCAAAACGACGTTTTTATTATTTTCTTATTTTGCTGTTCACACAGAACACACAAAAATAGGTCAGACGGCACGGATAGTTGTGTTTTGGCATAATTTAGGAGGCGTTCTTTTTCTACTTAACAATATCATTCTAATGGCTATGAAGATTTTCCGATGTCTTACTAACAGTTTATAGATGTATTTCAATAATTTACAGAAAAACCAATGAGATATTTATGTGTGCATATGTAAAACCTTCATATGAATGTTTTACAGATGCCTAACTGAAACAATGGTATCTCACGCAGCCTCATTAAAACATGACAAATTGCCAGACAGCGAGTCGAGCGATTCCAAGATTCACCATTCTGAGCCGAATTTTATTTTTAAATATATTGTTAACTTGACCATATTTTCTTTTTTTAAATACTTTGTCTATTGTAAGGACTCGCTGTCCTTCTTTACTTTGCAGCGTTGAAATATCATATATTTAGTCAAGTCACCGCAGTGTCTATAGACATTTCTTTATTATATATTGGCTCATATATCATGTTGTTAACTAATGGAATTAAATGTATTAAGTTGATATGAAATTAATTGAATCTTATAAATTTTATACAACGACAACAAAATGTGTATCGACATATCATATATTTAGTCAAGTAAATCACCGGGGAGTCTATCTACAAATCTTTATTAATTGGCTCACATATCAAGTTGTAAAACATTGAATTAAATATATTAAGTAAACTTGAAATTAAAGTTTGTATTAGAACGTTAATCATATATATTGTTTAACAATGACAAAAAAATATGGGCGATTTTCGACCGTTCTGTCAATGATGCGTGTTAGATTTTCATATATCAAAGTTGCAGCGTTTTACTCGGGAAACATTTATTAAGCAACAGTATGACGTAGTTAATAGCAATGTTTTAACACACTCGTCTGATATATCAGAGAAGCAAGAACGCATCACAGTAGTCTAAATGATACATGCAGCGGAAGGATCGCACCATATCACCGGCTCATAGCCCTTCTTTTCTGGAATACAATGGACAATTGTGTTTGCAATATATACATGGTCTGTATGGACAAAGGTCAAGGTCACAGTTGATGGTCAATGCAGCTCGATATGATTGCGAAAATACTTTTTCTTTGATGTTTGTGTCATTGCTGTTCACATCGAACAGACAAGTGTACGTCTGACAGCCCGGAACGTATCGTTATGGCATGTTTTAGGAAGCATATTTTCTGCTCAACAATATCATTCGAATGGCTATGAAGACCTCTCGATGTCTTACTAACCGTTTATACATGTTTTTAAAATATTGATCAGAAAAATCGATGAGATATTATTGACGTCACTAAGTTACAAGAAAACGTCATATAACTAATAGTAAACAGCTAAAATTTCCACCATTTGTAAACCTATTTCGAACCATATAAAACAAGAAATGACATTTCATTCAAGCTGTTTTGGCAGATTTTTATCAAACAAAGGCAGAAATTACTGTTCAAAAATAATATATCATATCTCAACAAATAAGAAAAACATCTTAAAAAGAGTCCGACATCTACTGCAGTCACGTGACATTTTGCGCCAAAGATTAACGCAAAAGCTGGTTTTGTTTCTGTTTCAATAAATGGAAATATGACCGTCTCAACCGTCAAAAGTGATCTAAGCATTTGAGCTACAGAAAATTAGAGAAATCTTTGACTGTCATTCGACCACACAGATGGTTCTTACACCACATATGTTTCCGTGTGTCAATGGCTGCGTTGTTGAACCATCCATTAGAGTTATTTTCATCGAATAATTTACTTCTCTTGTGTATGACCGATTAACAGCGAAAATAGTTTCAAACCACTTGCTGTCGAATTTGTCTGACGAGGGTCAAGATTGGGTTATCCATAACGCGTCCATATAGACGTGGCTAGCTACCCATTACCTTATTATCACTATAAGGTAAAGACAGCAGCTTCAGAGTCATTGCTTTTAAAATACATTTCCTGATATGCAATGAACTACAATATCTCTCAAATAGTTGCGGCCCTGATGTGTGCATATGTAAAATCTTCAAATGAATGTTTTACGAATGCCTACCTTAAACAAGGGCATATCTCGCAGAGTCATCAAAACATGACAAAATGGCGGACAGCGACTCGAGCGATTCCGAGATATACTATTCTGAGCCGAAGTTTATTTCTTAATATAGTGCGTTCTTGACCATACTCCTTTTTCTAAATAATTTGTCCTTTGTTAGGACTCTCAGCCCGACTTCTTTACTTTACAGCTTTAAACTATCATATTGTATTCTGTCAAAGTCAAGTAAAACACCGCAGCGTCTATATACATACCTTTATTATTTGGCTCAGATATCATGGTGTTAAGTTAAAATTATTATTATTATTATATAATAAGTACACTTGAAATTAATTGAATCATATGTATTGTTTCAACACGCTCTAATTGTACGTTGACGTTTATCAAACGTTAGTTCACACAATGCGTTTTGCGACCGTACTGCCAATGCTGCGTGTTAGTCTTTTGATATTTCACTGCTGCAACGTTTTACTCAGAAAATACTTATTAAGCAACAGTATGGTGTAGTTATTTCAGTGTGTGTATCACGTGACAAATTCCGTCATAAATGCTACGTCGGATGGCAACATTTTGCTTCGAATGAAGACTTTAAGCAAAGAAACCGACACTATTTCTTCACACATTTAATTGAAGCATAGCGCAGTCTACGCCGCATACTGAGCTCCACCTTCGGTCTTTTACAAGAGTTTGATTGAGACTTCAGTCTCTTAATTCACTTCGACAATCCTTTTTCACAAAATTGTCGTCTGTCGGAGCACTGTCAAAACATTATTTGAAAACAGGTATGTCGAAGTGATTGATGAAACTAATCACCTTATCAAAGTCCTGTCATAAAACGAAGGCAGGGCTTATTGAGCGGCATAGACTGCCGTTTGTTTAATTTGAAATGGTGTAGTAAAAGAAAAGTTATCTTTGTTTTAAGTCTTCATTTTAAGCAAACTGTTGCCTTCCGACGTCACATATATGACGTTATTTATCACACACACTGTAATGAAAATGTTAAAACTTTAAACGTGCTCGTCTGATATATCATAGAATCAAGAACGCGTCACAGTAGTCTAGATGTTTTATGCATCAGAAGGGTCGCAACATATCACCGGCTCACATCCCTTCTACCTGTTAAATACAATGGAAAAATGAGTTTGCAATATATACATGATCTGTATGGACAACGGTCAAGGTCACCTTTGATGGTCAATGCAGCCCGCAAAATTACTTGTGTTTGATGTTTGTGTTATTACTGTTCACATTGAACAAACACGTGTACGTCAGACAAGGAACGTCTCGTTATTGCATGATTTAGAAGGCGTATTTTCTGCTCAACAATATCATTCTTATGGCTTTGAAGACCTCTCGATGTCTAACTTACTGTTTATACATGTTTCTCAAACTCTAAACAGAAATATTCATGAGATATTTGTGACGTCATTAAAAGACAACGTCATAGAACTAACACTTAAAAAACTAAAATTTACACCATTTGTAAACCTATTTAAAACCATTTATAAAAATGACATTTAATTCCAGCTGTTTTTGCAGATTTTTATAAAAAAAGGGCGGAAATTACTGTTCAGGAATAATTTACCATATCTAAACAAATAAGAACAGCAGCTTAAAAAGTGCTCGACATCTACTGCAGTCACGTGATATTTTTGCGCCAAAGTTAAACGCAAAAGCTGGGGCTTTTTCTGTTTTAATGAAGGATTAGCTATGGAAATATGGCCGTCTCTACCGTCAAAATTGATCTTAGCATTTGAGATACAGAAGATTAGAGAAATTCGACCACACAAATGGTTCTTACACTACAAATGTTTCCGTGTGTCAATGACTGCATTGTTGAACCATCCATTAGAGTTGTTTTCATCGAAGAATTTACTTCTCTCACGTATGGCTGATAAACGGCGGAATGTAGTTTCAAACCACTTGTATTCGAATTTCTTTAAAACCGTCTTTGGCGGCTCGGAATTGTCCGGCATGTGATGTCATTTTCTTCAAATATTTTATGCTCATTGCAGTTTGTGGAGTTTTGTGCTGTTGTTCCATGTTTCTTTTTTTGTGATATTTTGTTTTTGTGTTTTATGACTTTGGCGTTTACCCTGTGCCATTAAAGCTGCACTCTCACAGATTGAACGTGAGTCACAACTTTTTTTTTTCTTGGAACGAGCCAATTAGTTAGTAACGGTTTAGGTCATAAAACATTAATTTTCGAACGGAAATATGAAAATCTGCGCTCTAATCTTTTGTCAGCAATCTTTTATCATTGGTTTGCAGATATTTACGCAAAAAGTTCCTCTTTCCAAAACAAAAAATAAAAAAAGTTGCAAAAACGGTAAATCTGTGAGAGTGCAACTTTAAACGGGATTTATGTTTAAATTTTGGCTACTGGGCTTGTGTCTGTAAATTTTCACATAAGTATTGAAATCTTACGAGGGTCAATATTGGGTTATCCATAACGCGACGATATGGACACGAAAAGCTCCCCATCTCCTATCTCCTTATAATCATTATAATTTGTAACAGCTTAAGCAACAGGGTATTGGCTTTTAAAATACATTTCCTGACTTATATGCAATGAACTATAATATATTTCAAGTACTTGCGGCCCTGATGTGTGAATTTGTAAAACCTTTATATTATATTTTTACGAATGCCTACCTGAAACAAGGGCATATCTAGCAGCATCATAAAATCATGACAAAATGGCGGACAGCCACTCGATTGATTCCGAGATATACGATTCTGAGCCGAATTTTATTTCTAAATGTATTGTTTAATTGACCATATTCCTTTTTTCTAAACACCTTGCCCATACTTGTTTACTTTACATCGTTGAAATCTCAAATATTCAGTCAAAGTGAAGAAAAACACCGCAGCGTCTATATACATATCTTATAAATTGTCTCGCATATTATGGTGTAAATTAATGGAATGGAATATATTTAATAAACTTGAAATTAAAGTTTGTTTTATTAACGTTAATCGAATTTATTGTTTAAACACTCGTCTGATTATCATAGAAGCAAAAACGTGTGCGTCAAAGTTGTCCTTAATATGTTTTATGCAACACAAAGATCGCACCATATCGCCGTTCACATCCCTTGTTACTTTGGACTACAATGGACAATTGTGTTTGCAATATATACATGGTCTGTTTCACAATGACAACAAAAATGTGCATCGGCCGGGAATCGAACCCGGGCCGCCCGCGTGGCAGGCGAGCATTCTACCACTGAACCACCGATGCTTACATAGGCGTATGTTCAATACGCGCTAATTGTACGTTAACGTTTATTAAACGAAAGTGCCCACAAGGCGATTTTCAATCGTTCTGTCAATGATGCGTCTTAGGTTTTTTGATGTATCACTGCTGCAACGTTTTACTCAGGAAACATTTATTAAGCAACTGTATGACGTAGTTAATCGTATTGCCTAAACACACTCGTCTGATATATCATAGAAGCAAAAATACAAAACAGTAGTCTAGATATTTTTTGCAACCGAAGGGTCGCACTATATCCCCGGCTCACAAAAATTATATGGAAAACTACAGAAACAAGCTTCGTAGCCAAAAGATAAACATTTTTAAACATAAACTCCGTTTAACGGCACAGGGTAAATGCCAAATAATAAGAAACATCCTTCTTTCTGTTGAGTACAATGGACAATTGTTTTCGTAATATATTCATGTTCTGTATGAACAAAGGTCATGGTCCCAGTTGGTAGTAAAAGCAGCCCGAAATGGTTGCAAAACGACTTTTTTTTATTATTTTCTTATTTTGCTGTTCACACAGAACACACAAAAATAGGTCAGACGGCACGAAACGTTGTGTTTTGGCATAATTTAGGAGGCGTTTTTTTCTGCTTAACAATATCATTCTAATGGCTATGAAGATTTTCCGATGTCTTACTAACAGTTTATAGATGTATTTCAATATTTCACAGAAAAATCAACGAGATATTTATGTGTGCATATGTAAAACCTTCATACGAATGTTTTACAGATGCCTAACTGAAACAATGGTATCTCACGCAGCATCATTAAAAACATGACAAATTGGCAGACAGCGAGTCGAGCGATTCCGAGATTCACCATTCTGAGCCAATTTTTTTTTTCTAAATACTTTGTCTATTGTAAGGACTCGCTGTCCTGCTTGTTTACTTTGCAGCGTTGAAATATCATATATTTAGTCAAATCACCGCAGTGTCTCTAGACCTTTTTTTATAATTAATTGGCTCATATATCATGTTGTTAATTAATGGAATTAAATGTAATAAGTTGACATGAAATTAATCGAATCTTATGAATTTTATACAATGACAACAAAAATGTGCATCGGCCGGGAATCGAACCCGGGCCGCCCGCGTGGCAGGCGAACTTCTACCACTGAACCACCGATGCTTACATAGACGTACGTTCAATACGCTCTAATTGTACGTTAACGTTTATTAAATGTTAGTGCCCACAAGGCGTCAATGATGCGTTTTAGTTTTTTTATATATCACTATTACAACGTTTTACTCAGGAACCTGTCTGTAAGGCAGAGGTCACAGTTGATGGTCAATGCAGCCCGATATGATTGCAAAATTACTTGTGTTTGATGTTTGTGTTATTACTGTTCACATCGAACCAACAAGTGTACGTCAGATAACACGGAACGTCTCGTTATGGCATAATTTAGGAGGCGTATTTTCTGCTCAAAAATATCATTCGAATGGCTATAAAGACCTCCCGATGTCTTAATTATCGTTTATACATTTTTTATCAATACCAAACAGAAAATTCGATGAGATATTATTGACGTCATTACAAGAAAACGTCATAGAACTATTACCAAAATAGTAAAATTTCCACCATTGTAAAACCTATTTGGAACTATTTAAATACAAGAAATTACATTTAATTCCAGCTGTTTTTGCAGATTTTTAACGAAAAAGGGCTTAAATTACTGTTCAGAAATTATATATCATATCTCATCGAATAAGAAAAGCAGCTTAAAAAGTGTCCGACACCGTACCTACTGCAGACACGTGATATTTTTGCACCAAAGCTTAACGCAAAAGCTGTTTTGTTTCTATTTTAATGAAGGTTCAGCTATAAAAATATGACCCTTTCAATCGTCAAAATTTATCTAACCTTTTTAGCTACAGAAAATCGGAGAAATCTTCGCCAGATATTCGACCACACAGACGGTTCTTACACCACATATGTTTCCGTGTGTCAATGACTGCATTGTTGAACCATCCATCAGAGTTGTTTTCATCGAATAATTTACTTCTCTCATGTATGACCGATTAACGGCGGATATTCGACGGAATATAGTTTCAAACCACTTGCTTTTGAAATTGTCTTGGTTAATGTTATCCTTTAAACCGTCGTTGACGGGTAGGAATGTTCCGGCTTTTCATTTTCTTCAAATAGTTTATGCATTTTGCTGTGGAGTTTTGTGCTGTTGTTTCATGTTTCTTGTTTGTGATTTTTTGTTTTTATGTCCGATGCCTTTGGCGTTTACCCTGTGACATTAAACTGGGCTTGTGTCTGTAGTTGTTCACATAAGTATTTATACGAGGGGTAATATTGGGTTATCCATAACGCGGCGATGTGGACGCGGATAGCTCCCCATCTCCATCACAGGGGGGTCCAACGTAATTTGTGTTTGCCGAATTTTAAGTGAGGGAAATTGTGTGAAGCCGAATCAAATGGCGGCGTTTGAAGGAATTTCGGTGTTTCAGGTAGATATTGTCACTTTGTAAGTAAGTTACCTCACCATTCTCGCAATATAAATACGCCTACCCGGAGACCACACGTGTAAGCGTCTCTCGTTTTTTTTAACTTATGTTTCTAGAGGCCTTAACAAAAAAGTTATTGAATGTATAAGATGAGCGATTGATTGTTTACGAAGTGAAAATACAAAATTTCGTGACTTGAAACTGTGTTTCAGTCAAAATTTACCATTCGTGTACCTAATTTAGGTATTTGCTATTGAATTTTTGCATTAATTATCTTCTCGACGGCTAATGCACGTACATGGGCACTATACGGCCGATTATTTTATGTTTAAACACCTTTTATGTTGGGCGACGAAGTTTTATGCAGTTTTTGTGTGAATCAGAATCAGAATTCTATATACACATCTGTATTTATTGTCTCAAATATCAAGGTGTTAAATAATGAAATTAAATATAATGAATAAACTTGAAATTCAAGTTCGTATTAGAACGTTAATCATATTTATCGTTTTACAATTACAGCAAAAATGTGCATCGGCCGGGAATCGAACCCGGGCCGCCCACGTGGCAGGCGAGCATTCTACCACTGAACCACCGATGCTTATATAGACGTACGTTCAATACGCTCTAATTGTACGTAAACGTTTATTAAACGTTTGTGTCCACAAGGCGTTTTTCAACCATATTTCCAGTGATGCGTGTTAGTTTTTTGATTCATCTCTGCTGTAACGTTATACTCTGAAAACGTTTATTAAGCAACAGAACGATGTATTAATTACTAAATACAGTGTGTGTATCCACGTGACAAATTGCGTCATAAATGGTATGTCGGACAGCAACATTTTGCTTTGAATGCAGACTTTAAACAAAAAGACTATTTTTTCTCAATTTTAAAAGAAACATAGCGCAGTCTACGCCGCTTACGGAGCTCCGCCCTCGGTCTTTTACCAGAGTTTGATTTAAAGTTTAGTTTCTTAAAACACTTCGACAATCCTTTTCCAAAAAAGGTCGTCTGACGGAGCACTGTTAAAACATTATTTGAAAACAGGTTTGTCGAAGCGTTTGATGAAATTAACAAACAAGTGTACGTCCGACATTACGGAACGTCTCGTTATGGCATGATTAGGGAGGCGTATTTTCTGCTCAACAATATCATTCTAATGGCTTTGAAGACCTCCCGATGTCTTATTTACCGTTTATAGATGTTTCTCAAACTCTAAACAGAAATATTCAAGGGCATATCTTGCAGAGTCATAAAAACATGACAAAATTGCGGACAGCGAGTCGAGTGGTTCCGAGATATACCACCCTGGGCCGAATTTTATTTCTAAACAAAATCTTAACTTTCCCATATTTATTTTCTTTCTAAATATATTGCCCACTGTTAGGACTCTCTTTCCTACTTGTTTACTTTACAGCGTTGAAATATAAAGTATTTAGTCAAGTAAAACATCGCAGCTTCTATATACACATCTGTATTAATTGTCTCACATATCAGTTAAATAATGGAATTAAATATATTTATATTTAATAAACTTGAAATTCAAGTTCGTATTAGAACGTTAATTATACATATCGTTTTACAATGATAACAAAAGTGTGCATCGGCCGGGAATCGAACCCGGGCCGCCCGCGTGGCAGGCGAGCATTCTACCACTGAACCACCGATGCTTACACAGACGTACGTTCAATACGCTCTAATTTTACGTTAACGTTTATTAAACGTTAGTGCCCACAAGGCAATATCGACCGGACTGTCAATGATGCGTGTTTGTTTTTGATGTATCATATAGACCCGGAAAGCTCCACATCTCCTTATAATCATTATAATTTGTAATAGCTTAAGCAACTGGGTCAAGGCTTTTAAAATACATTTCCTGACTTATATGCAATGAACTATAAAATATTTCAAGTACTTGCGGCCCTGATTTGTGAATTTGTAAAACCTTTAAATGAATCTTTTACGAATGCCTACCTGAAACAAGCGCATATCTCGCAGCATCATAAAATCATGACAAAATGGCGGACAACCACTCGAGTGATTTCGAGATATACGATTCTGAGCCGAATTTTATTTCTAAATGTATTGTTTAATTGACCATATTCCTTTTTTCTAAACACTTTGATAGGACTCTATGTCGTACTTGTTTACTTTACATCGTTAAAATATCAAATATTCAGTCAAAGTGAAGTAAAACATCGGAGCTTCTATATACATATCTTATAAATTGTCTCGCATGTTATGCTGTAAATTAATGAAATGGAATATATTAAATAAACTTGAAATTAAAGTTTGTTTTATTAACGTTAATCGAATTTATTGTTTAAACACTCGTCTGATTTTCATAGAAGCAAAAACGTGTGCGTCAAAGTTGTCCTTAATATGTTTTATGCAACACAAGGGTCGCACCATATCGACGGCTCACATCCCTTGTTACTTTGGACTACAATGGACAATTGTGTTTGCAATATATACATGGTCTGTTTCACAATGACAACAAAAATGTGCATCGGCCGGGAATCGAACCCGGGCCGCCCGCGTGGCAGGCGAGTATTCTACCACTGAACCACCGATGCTTACATAGACGTACGTCCAATACGCTTTGATTGTACGTTTACGTTTATTAAACGTAAGTGCCCACAAGGCGTTTTTCAACCGTACTGTCAATGATGCGTGTTTGGTTTTTTGATATATCACTGCTGCAACGTTTTACTCTGGTAACATTTATTAAGCAACTGTATGACTAAGTTAATCGTATTGCTTACACACTCGTCTGATATATCATAGAAGCAAGAATGCATTACAGTAGTCTAGATTTTTTATGCAACCGAAGGGTCGCACTACATCACCGGCTCACGAAATTTTTATGAAAAACTACAGAAACTAGTTGGTGGTCAATGCAGCCCGAAATGAATGTAAAACGACTTTTGTATCATTTTCTTATTAATTTATTGCTGTTCACACCGAACACACAAAAGTAGGTCAGACGGCACGGGACGGCATGTTTTGGCATGATTTAGGAGGCGTTGTTCTGCTTAACAATAACATTCTAATGGCTATGAAGACTTTCCGATGTCTTACTAACAGTTTATACATGTATTTCAAATAATTAACAGAAAAAGTCAATGAGATATGTATGTGTGCATATGTAAAACCATCATATGAATGTTTTACGGGCGCCTAACTGAAACAACGGAATCTCACGCAACATCATACACACATGACATATTGGCAGACAGCGAGTCAAGCGATTCCGAGATTCACCATTCTGAGACGAATTTTATTGCTAAATATATTGTTACTTGACCATATTCCTTTTTTTCTAAATACGTTGTCCAATGTAAGGACTCGCTGTCCTCCTTGTTTCCTTTGCAGCGTTGAAATAGCATATATTCAGTCAAGTCACCATAGTGTCTATAGACATTTCTTTATTAATTGGCTCACATATCATGTTGTTAATTAATGGAATTAAATATATTAAGTTAACATGAAATTAAATGAATCTTATGAATTTTATACATTGACAACAAAAATGTGCATTGGCCGGGAATCGAACCCGGGCCTCCCGCGAGGCGAGCATTCTACCACTGAACCACCGATGCTTACATAGACGTACGTTCAATACGCTCTAATCGTAGGTTAACGTTTATTTTACGTGAGTGCCCAGAAGGCGATTTAACCGTTCTGTCAATGATGCGTGTTAGATTTTGATATATCACTGTTGCAACGTTTTACTCGGGAAACCTTTATTAAACAACTGTATGATGGAGTTAAAAGCAATGTTTAAACACACTCGTCTGATATATCATAGAGGCAAAAACGCGTCGCAGAAGTCTAGATGTTTTATGCAGCGAAAGGGTACCACCATATCACAGGCCAACATCCCTTCTTCCTGTTGAATACAATGGACAATTGTTTTTGCAATAAATTCATGGAATGTATGGACAAAGGTCAAGATCACAGTTGATGGTCAATGCAGCCCGATATGATTGCAAAATTACTTTCGTTTGATGTTTGTGTTATTGCTGCTCACATCGAACAGACAAGTGTACGTCAGACAGCACGGAACGTCTCGTAAGGGCATGATTTAGGAGGCATATTTTCTGCTCAACAATATCATTCGAATGGCTATGAAGACCTCTCGATGTCTTTCTAACCATTTATACATATTTAAAAAAAAATATTAAACAGAAAAATCGATATGATATTATTGACGTCATTACAAGAAAACGTTATAGAACTAATACTAAAAAGCTAAAATTTCCACCATTTGTAAACCTATTTGGAACGATGTAAAACAAGAAATGTCATTTAATTCCAGTTGTTTTTGCAGAATTTAAACATAAATGGCTAAAATTACTGTTCAAAAATAATATATCGTATCTCAACAAATAAGAAAAACATCTTAAAAAGTGTCCGACACCTACTGCAGTCACGTGACATTTTTGCGCCAAAGATTAACGCAAATGCTGATTTTAATTATGTTTATATAAATGGAAATATGACCGTCTCAACCATCAAAAGTGATCTAAGCATTTGAGCTACAGAAAATTAGAGAAATCTTCGACTGTCATTCGACCACACAGATAGTTATTACACCACATATGTTTCCGTGTGTCTATTGCTGCCTTGTTGAACCATCTATTAGAGTTATTTTTATCAAATAATTAACTTCCTATATGTATGACCGATTAACAGCGAAAATAGTATCAAACCACTCGCTTTCGAATTTGTCTGAAGAGGGTCAAGATTCGGTTTTCCATAACGCGTCCATATAGACGCGGATAACTCCCCATTACCTTATCATCACTATAAGGTAAAGACAGCAGCTGCAATGTCATTGCTTTTAAAATACATTTCCTGACTGATATGTAATGAACTATAATATCTCTCAAGAAGTTGCGGCCCTGATGTGTGCATATATAAAACCTTCAAATGAATGTTTTACGAATGCCTACCTTAAACAAGGGCATATCTCGCAGTATAATAAAACCTTGACAAAATGGCGGACAGAGTTTCAGTTGATTCCTAGATATACGATTCTGGGCCGAATATTATTTCTTAATATATTGTCTACTTGACCATATTCCTTTTTTTAATTACTGTGTCCATTGTTCGGACTCTCTGTCCTACTTGTTTACATTACAGCGTTAACATATCATAATTATATTTAGTCAAGTCAAGTAAAACACCTCAGCGTCTATATACAAATCTGATTAATTGGCTCACATATCATGTTGTAATTATTATTATTATTATTATAGATCATTAGTAAACTTAAAATTAATTGAATCATATGTATTTTGTATAATGAGAAC
This sequence comes from Mya arenaria, assembly GCF_026914265.1. Classification (NCBI taxonomy): domain Eukaryota; kingdom Metazoa; phylum Mollusca; class Bivalvia; order Myida; family Myidae; genus Mya; species Mya arenaria. The sequence goes on from NC_069128.1 coordinate 63,009,320, forward strand.
AAAAATGTGCATCGGCCGGGAATCGAACCCGGGCCGCCCGCGTGGCAGGCGAGCATTCTACCACTGAACCACCGATGCTTACAAAGACGTTCGGTCAATACGCTCCAATTAAACGTTAACGTTTACTAAACGTTAGTGCCCACAAGGCTATCTCGACCGTACAGTTAATGATGCGTGTTAGTTTTTTGATATATCACTGTTTCAACATTTTACTCTGGAAACATTTATAAACCAACTGTTATGTATGATGAAGTAAATGGTAATGTTTAAACAAACTCGTCTGATATATCATAGAAGCAAGAACGCGTTACTGTAGTCTAGATATTTTATGCAACCGAAGAGTCGCATCATATCACCGGCTCACAGTCATTCTTTTCTCTGGAATACAATGGGAAATTGTGTTTGCAATGTATACATGGTCTATATGGACAAAGGGCAAGGTCACAGTTTTGTTCAACTGAGGTGGGAGAAAAGGCATCTACCACAGCCGCTCGTGCAAGAAAGGTTCATCCCAACCCTCGCGCATGGTGTTTTGCAGAAGCTCGGTAAACCACGTTTCCGCAAAACACCCTACGCTCGGGTCAGAAACGAGCCTTTTTTTCACTCTCGGCCATGGAAGATACTTATAATCTCGTGTATGTATATGTAAGCCTCATTTACCTGCAGAAGAAAGGTTTTAAACCACTTTCTTTCGGATATAATTTGTATTAAAATCGCTCAAAGGTGATGATTGGGTTGTCCAGAATCATATAAGCCATAAAGACGTGAATAGATACACCACTTTCTTTATCAGTCACATAATTAATAGACAACAGCAACAGCAGCAGAAGCAGTAGCAGTGTTACTGCATTATTATATATTTCATGACTTATATTCAATGTCCAAAAAAATCCGAAGAGATTTTCGTCACATACGTTCCCTTATGAACGGTGCGGCGATTACCTATTAATGACATCATTTATTACATTTCGCTCAGTGCGCGATCTGTTGCAACTAGGAGGCTATTTCGGATACACTTCTAGCCAACATGACGACCGGCATTTGAATTTACGCGGGAATTTTGAATATTTCTGGAAATTTCTAGCCATTATAAACAAACCGCTATTTATAGATAAGTAGAGAACTTCTTTTCGATGTTGTTGACCATTAACCCACTCACCACAGCCTATATACTATGTCGTTTCCGATATCGATCTTGTAGTGCTGTAACCTTGGGTACGTTAGAAAAACTTTTTTCACCGAAGAATTAGAGGTTAGTTTAAATAAAGTAGGCGTGACACTTATATATATATACATATGTAAAACAATCCTCGCAGCTATGTTAAACGTATTGTTTTACTTATGCCAACCTGACATGAAAACATGACAGCGTCTAGAGCGATTCCGAGATATAACATAATATATTAATCGAATTGTAATTCTAAATCCATTGTATATTTTATCATATTCCTTCCCTCCTAAAAAATGTTACCAAATGTTAGGACTTTCAGTGCTTTGATTCCTCAATACTTTACAGCGTTGGAATATAGTATATAGTCAACTCCGGCGTATGTTTGAAGTCACGATATTTAAAGTATACATGGTGATAGGAGAGACGTGAACTTTGCTTAATAAAGATAAAAGCAGGCAGTGTGTTAATGCTATAAAATGTTGGCCCGATTTGGACATATTTCTTTCTTTATAAAAAAGGACAACCTAATAAAGATTTTGAAACAAATTTGAGGGGGAAAATGTTCTTTTTAAGGTTGGAATAGGGCCGAATTTCGCTCCTTATTCATAAGAAAGAGAGCTGTATGAAATTATATGTTTAAAAAACAATTTCTATTGCACATACTGCCACTGATCAGTACTTGGTACTCACAAAATGCCCCGAATCGTCACAAAACTGCTTGGGTTACAGGATATTGAACATGTATAGTGGGTCGGAACCTTAAATGTAATTTAACAAGAAGCATACGTTTTATACAGAATAGATTTCTGAAGCCCCGTGTACAAGGGTTTTTACTATCTTGAGTTCGCAATAAATCACTAAATGGTAAAACTTCAAGACTTTAATACCTTGCATATAGAATACCCTTCAAATGCCAGATGCGTTAAATTCTTTAGTAAATGCATGCGTGTCCTTATATTGCTGTGCATTTAAAGCGCGTGATATAAATATAATTTTTCTGACGAATTAACATGCAATACGATCATGATTATGCAACGACAAATCAACATGCCGTAAAATTAGACCTGTCAAGTTTGTTCACTTTTGCAAAATATTTCTGTTTTTTATCAATTTTACACCTGATTATAATACAAACTACATATTCAGCCAATAAAATTGCAGAAAGGCGATCATTGCGTACATGGCTTAATCATCAAAGGCCTAGTTTAAACTTTCTATAAGTGCCCCCCCCCCAAAAAAAAAAAAAATAAAAACAACAAACAACAACAACAAAAAACAACGCGTTTTTGTACACAGCCTCTGTTAATTGATCTTAATCTTATTACATAATTGTCTTATTAGATCTCCAATCTGAGTATCCTGCTGTGCAGTTTTGGATGTTTCATTATACAAATTGACCCTAAATGGCCCTGAGGCAATAAACGAATACACAGGAAATTGGCCCCTACTGTGACACCAGTGCAATTAGCAGGAGATGCACAGTAGGCCTTTAAAAAGTTCAACTTTCGCGGGTGTTTAAAGGTCTGCTTACTGCAACCCATCCGATTCACGCTCCCTGCGTCAGAGTTTGAGTTAACAATGTGTCAGCCATTGAAGTAACATGAAAATATAACCTCATGTCATCTAAGGGCGTTTTTCTTGGTTATAAACTGGTTTCGGTTTTAGATCGGTTTCACGAACTGTGCATTTGTTGTTACAGTTTCAAATAAAACCAAAACCAGTTTTATCGTTTTTTTAATGAAAACCGAAACCGGTTTTCGAAACTATCGAAACCCCTACCGTAGGCGGTTTCATCGCTTCGTTCCATCCGAAAACTAGTTTACTTTGAAACCAACATGGTGGAAAACCACCTTTGTTGGAACTCAATCCTTTTTGATAACAATGCCTTACAATGGACAAATGAGCTAAGTGATAAAGTTTATATTTATAACTAGAAATAATGGCTTCACGCAGTAGCTCCACCATGTTGTTTAAACTGTACACAAATCCATGCATTTGTTACTTCAAGCCAAACAATCGAAACCGATTTCGAAACTGCTGAAACCATTGACACCAAAACTGAAACTGTTTTCGTATCAACAAAAACGCCCTAACTATTACTTGTCTTGTAACGCTCATGAAATAACACTGTCACTAATGAAATTTTCTATGATAGACTGCTTACAATCTTATTATTGTATCCAATTTTGATTAACAGTTCAACTTATCACCTTTTATTAGATCTAAGGCAAAGGGCTAGCATGTGATGGACGCAAAACGAATAGATCTGTGATAAAATGCTATTCTTCTAAAAGGCCAGAATATTAACAGTGAATTCCCAACTAAAGGTACTTTGAAAGCAAACATTGATCAATATAAGAAAGAAAAAAAGATTATTCTTGTATTGTTCTAACATTTTCTTAAAAGATATAATAAGGGGGGACAATTGATATCACATGGTCATAATTTTCAACGACCCGAGAGATATCAATGTAACAGAACGAAATATTGTAGCGTGCGACTTCCGATGATGGAGAGTGCGTGCATTTGACAGTTTTTGGGCCTTTTTATACGTTTTCTTGTAATTCCACTTTTAAATTAAACACATAAAGTATTTTCAAATTAGTTTCAATGTATTTGAAATAATACTGTAGCTTTCGCAAACCGTCTTGCAAATAGTACGTTGACAAAGTGTTTAGAAAATGATGTAAATTATATAACTCATACATTTAACAGTTAAAACTTGTTTCCAGAGTTCTTGTACTCTCGTCGTTCTTAGATCAGCTTCATTGGGAATTAAACGTACAGAAAATGATTTTTGGATAAAAAAAATGAACGGAGCGAGGGATTTGCATGTGATCAAATCAAAGCAAAATCAAATCAAATTTTATTTTCAGTCGGCATGACATAACAGAGAAACAAAGCTATGAATAGCTATTGACCGACTACATATTGAAACATGCATATGTAACATGAACACGAGTATGACAGCATAAGTAAACACATTTAAGTATTGAATTTTTACCTAAATAAAATAATGAATAAGAACATGATTAAAACATGAATACAGATGTCATATACAATATACACATTTAAAAACTGAGGTGCGCACTAATTTTATTAAAGCTGAAAGATTCAAGATATAAACTTTTATTTAGTAGTTTGAACACATTTCTGTTCCTCATGACATGGTATAGAATGATTTGCAATATAAAGTATGTATATAAAACGTTTTAATGATATATATGAAATTGAAACTAGAAAGAAATGAAATAATATCAATAAAAAACAGCAATTCTGATGAATTTAATATTGCGTATTGCGATATGTAACAATGAGAATTGTCTACTTAACAGACAGACATGGTAGAAGATAATTATCTATTATGCCATGCTGAGAGATAATGCATATATAAAGTTTAAATCTTTAAAGGTTCTCCGATTGTTAAGTTAAAACAGTGTCAAGTCATGACCTAAGCTTTCAAAACAAATGATAATAATAAAAACTGGCCAAACTTGAGTTTTTATCTTCATAATAAGTAAACATTAGCCCATGATTAAACGGGTAATCTTGGGCTGTGCGTCGCCTTAAGAGGACAGTAGCTGGGCTTATCTTAAGGAGCAAGTACACAACACGATGCCGTGCGTTGTTATTATTGGGAAGGGCTTCCAGTCTTTACGTTACTGCGTAGAAGTATTATCATAACCGAAAAAGTTGTAAACAAATATGCTTGCTTGTTGTTTTTTTCCAAAGTGCATTGAGAAATAGAATACAGTTAATATTTGGGTATACTATTATATGGTCAAATATTTACAAACATCGTTGTCTGTCCTTATCCTGCGTTAGAAAATAATATTATTTAATATATATTTGCTGAAGATGAACAGATGGAAGTTGTCAATCCATGATTGAATTCAATGATGCGTTTTAGCCATACCAATTGCACGAAGTTTTCCGGTTTAAATTAGTTGCCAAAACATATATTTGTTACCCGATAGGCATTGTGTGTTAATAAAACAAGTTATACAATAACCTATTTACAACAATCCGCTATTGGTCACAACTCATGGTCAATGTTGCCCGATATATGCAGTTTATCGTATGTTAAACCAAATGAAAGATATCCTAATTAGTTTTGAACGCAACTTTCTGTCAATGTATTTCATTTTGTAATTGTCTATTTTTTCGCTGGGCCCTCTACGCATGCGCTTTGTACCAATGAATGATAGCTAAGGGCACTTTTGTATGAAGGCATTTCAAGCATACGTCATGAACTCAAACTTACTTTAGTTTTGCAAATGGAAACAAGCGATCAAATCGTTTTTATATTAATTCTGTATACAATAATTTATACTCATATATGCCCAATTAACGACGATAAGATAGATTCAAACCTCTTGCTTTCGCTTTCAAATTTGTCTTATAAACGCTGAAAGCTCCCAATCTCCTTATCGTCACTATAATTTAAAGACAAAAGCAGCAGCAGTAGAGTTATGGCTTTTAAAATGCAATTCCTGACTGATATGAAATGTACAGTAGTATTGATAGTAATGATAAAAATTCTAGCTGCGGCCCTGATTTGTGCGTATGTAAAACCGTCATACGAATGTTTTGCGAATGCCTTCATAAAATGATGGCATTTTAAGCAGTACCAGAAAAAATGAACCGAATTTTATTTCCAAAGATATTGTGTACTTGATCATTTACCCTCTTTTCTAGATATCCTTAGTTCTACTTATTTACTTTACAGCGTTGACATATCATATTATATTTAGTCAAAGTCAAGTAAAATTCCGCAGCCCATACGTTTATCAATTGTCTCAGATATTATGGTTTTAAATGATGGAGTTTAATATTTTGAGCTTGAAAATTAAGTCTTTATAGGTACGTTAATGATATGTATATTTAAACAATAATAAATAAGTATGTGCATCGGCCGGGAATCGAACCCGGGCCGCCCGCGTGGCAGGCGAGCATTCTACCACTGAACCACCGATGCTTACAGAGATATAAGTTATTTACGTTACAATCAATACGCTCGAATTTTACGTTGACGTTCATAAAACGTAAATGCTCTAAAAGCATTTCGGCCGTATTGTCAATGATGCGTGCTAGTTTTATTATCTATCACTGCTGCAATGTTTTGCTTAGCAGGCATATTTAAAGCAACAATATGATGTACTTAAAGCATCTTTAAACACTTATAATATATATCATAGTCGCATCAACGTGTCACAGTAGTTGATATGTTTTATGCAAAAGAGGGGTCGCACTATATCACCGACTAGTGAGTTAATAAACTACACTTGGTACAAGTTCCAAGACTTGAATACCTTGCACTTCGAATAAGCTTCAAATGCCAGATTCTTTACTTTCTTTAATAAATTCATGCGGTCCCAACATTGCTGTGTATTTAAAACGCGAGATATAAATATAATTATTCTGACAGATTAACATGCAATAAGATCATGATTATGCACCGGCAAATCAACATGCCGTAAAATATGACCTGTCAAATGTGTTCACTTTTGCAAAATATCGCTGTTTTTGTTTCCAAATGTTCTACCTATGATATTTATAACGCAGATAAAATAGCACTGTCACTACTGAATTTTTCTATGATAAGACTGCTTGTAATCTAACGTGTATCCAATTTTGATTAACACTTGATTCACCTTTTCAACTTTTGTTAGATTTCAGGGAAATGGCTTGCATGTGATGGACGCAAAGACAAATAGTTCTGTGATATTTGTTTTCATTATTCTAGAAGGCCAGGATATATTAGTGACTTCCTAACTGAAAAGGTAAATTGAAAACAAACGTTGATCATTATTAAAAAGAAAAAAAAATCGTGTATTTCTCAAATATAAAATAATATATTTCGTTTAACCAATCAGACGGAAGAATAAATGTCACGTGACAATTATTTTCAACGACCTGAGAGATCTAGCGGCAACAGAACGCAACATTGTAGCGTGCGTCTTCCGATGGTGGAGAGTTTAGCGCATTTGTCGTGTTTATGGGCATCTTCATACGTTTTACTATATGTTGCAAAAAACGATCTTATAATTCTACCTTAAACAGATAACCAATTTTCAAATAAGTTTCAATGAATTCAAAATTATACCGTAGCTTTCACAAAACTCCTTGCACATAGTTTGCTGACAAAGTGTCACGAAAATGATGTAAAGTCAGATCTAACATTAAACAGTTTAGCCTTTTTCCAGAGTTCTTGTAGTGTCGCCGTTCTTGATTCAACGTTATTAGGAATAAAACCATCCTCGGCACCCCAGAGTATCATATTCTATTTGATACCCTGGGCAAATTGGTTAAGGAAACTTCGTAAATCTTGAATATTCATAAGCATTTTCCGACCAATGATAGCCGATAACAAACAGAAAAGAATCTCCTTTGTGAAGAGCTATCAGCATATTTTACAATATTCTGCCGAAAACGATTTGTAAGCCGTGATCTCATTGGGTTATTTCGAACCGAGATTACATCCGTAACTTCTCGGCCATTTCCGCACAGCTGTAGGTGTTTCTCATGCGACCAATCAAACGGCTGGATTTCACCTTTTTTAAGTTATTAATTATTCATGAGTACGAGATTTTTACAGCTGGTTTGCCCAGGGTATCATATAGGATGGAATAAAATGTACTGTCTTAAAACGTTTTCGGATAAAAAAACGGTGATTGTGATGTGCAAGTGATGCTGGAAGTGCGAGCTACATTTATTAAAGGTTCAACACATTTAATTTGTGATTTAAACATATATGTGTTCCTTGTTACATGAAAATGTTATACAATATAAAACGTATATACAACGAGAAATTGAAACTAAAAAGAAGTAAAATATTATAAATAAAAACAGTAATTTTAATAGTTAACTTTATATTGCATATTGCGATATATGAATAAACAATGACTATAGTCCAACAAAAAGACGAACATGATTAAGATATTTATACATTATGCCATGCTGAGAGATATAACATGTATACTGATTTCAGATTGCTGACAAAAATCAGATCGTAGATTTTCAAATTATCGTTCGAAAATTAATGTTTTTGGTTAACTAACGGTTTAAGAAAAATGCATAAAACATCAGTTTGTGAACTTAAATATAAAGATCTGCGATCTAATGTTTTGTCAGTAGTCATATATAACTGGTTTCCACGTATTTTCGCAAAAACTGGCTTGTTCCAAGACAATAAATATAAAAAAATGCCAAAACGTGCAATCTATGAGAGTGCAGCTTTAAATTGTTGTTTAAAAATTCCAGTATGACTGTTTTTTTTTTCAATTCTATGATACATTGTGTTCAATTGAAGCTTTTAAATAGGAAAAACTAATATTTAATTTAGAAAAAATAGCTCTTTATTAGCAATATTGAAATTGCAATATATTTGTTCCAGAGGGGCTTTAGCGACCTTTACCACTCAACAAAATAGAAAATAATTCACCACAAAATGCTTGTTTACACAGAACAACATGTAAGATTGTATAGAAAATTGAAGAAATACGATATTTTGTTGCCATTCAGGAAATATTGTATCGAGATGTTCTTAAATGATTACTTTTTACTTAAAAGTGACACTCTCACAGATTTACCGTTTCTACAACTGTTTTTTTTTATTTGTGTTGGAAAGGGCAAATCTTTGCGTAAATATCTGCAAACATATGATAAAAGATTGCTGACAAAAAATCATATTGCAGATTTTCATATTTCCGTTCAAAAACTAATGTTTTATGGCTTAAACCGTTACTAACGGTTTAAGAAAAATGAATTAACATTATGTTTGAACTTAAATATAACAATATTTTTGTCAGCAGTCTTATATAACTGCTTTCCATGGATTTTCGCCAAAATTGGCTCGTTCCTAGTCAAAAAATAAAAAAAGTTGTCAAAACGTTCAATCTGTGAGAGTGCAGCTTTAAGTCACTTATTGGACTATAATATATACTTATTTGGTATACTACACTGAAGTATGAATTCTAAAATGAATATGAAGGATAACGGATTATTAGTATACGTGGTGAATACTACTTTAAACATAGCCGTCTTCAAAGGTTCTCCGATAGTTAAGTCAAAACAGTGTGAGGTCATGACCAAAGCTTTCAAAACATATGCTAATAATAAAAATGTCAAAACTTGAATATTTATCTTTATAAGAACAAATTAGTTCATGATTAAACGGGTAATCTTGGGCTGAGCGTCACCTTATGAGGACAGTAGCTGGGCTTATCTTAAGGAGCAAAGACACGACCGAATGTCGTGCGTTGTTATTTTGGGGAAGGGCTTCCAGTCTTAATGTTACTGCGTAGAAGTGTTATCATTACCGAAAAAGATGTAAACAAAATGAAATATGCTTGTGTTTTTATTTCTTAAGTACATTAATAAATATACTTCAGTAAACATTTTGGAAGATATGGTCAAACATTTACAAACATCGTTGTCTATCCTAATCCTGCATTAGAAATAATATTCAACTAATATTAAAGTAGTTTTTGTGTCCGCTTAATAACTAATCAACGGAATAAATGTTGACACGTCTGGAGTTGACGTACGGTACCGTAACTCATAATCGTAGTCATTCTGAGAGGTCGAATGAGGGGTATACTGCTGCTGATACTGCTGTCGCTGCTGCTGATACTGCTGCTGCTGCTGCAGATATTAGTGCTGCTGCTATTGCTGCTGCTGCTGCTGCTGCTGCTGCTGCTGCTGCTACTGAGGGGTCAAATGAGGGGTATGCTGCTTCTGCTTCTGAGTCACACTGAGAGGTCGAATGAGGGGTATACTGCTGCTGATACTGCTGTCGCTGCTGCTGAGACTGCTGCTGCTACAGATATTAGTGCTGCTGCTATTACTGCTGCTGCTGCTGCTGCTGCTACTGAGGGGTCAAATGAGGGGTATGCTGCTTCCGATACTGCTGTCGCTGATGCTGCTCTTGTAGCTGATACTGCTGCTGCTGCTGCTGCTGCTGCTGCTGAAGTGGTGGTGATGATGATGATGATTTAAATCTTGATGATGATGGTGGTGGTGGTGATGATGATGATGATGATGATGATGATGATGATGATGATGATGATGATGATGATGATGATGATGATGATGAATACAACGACGAGACGACACAACGACGACGACGATGATGACGAAGACGACGGAGATGACGATGACGATGATGATGATGATGATGATAATGAGTAAAAATAAAACAGAAAGTATTCAAAGAAAGCTATTTGATTTGATGTTAATGAGATGGACCAACGTTAGACGACCATTAGTGGACCTGTCACATCATTCTCCCGCCTGACAATGCTGATCACTGAAACAATCATTCAGCCGACACAGTTTGACATCGCTGTACGTTCGCGTAACATTGCGTTACCGTAGCGTTAACGTAAGCGGACAAATAGTTATTGGCAGTCATCAGTGACTGACCGCTTTCTTAGTCTGGTCTGTGTTTGTGTTTGGAATATCTTTGAACCAAGGCGAGTATTGATTTTTGAGAAATAAGATTTCATTGATTTAGTTATGTATTCTATTTTGTATTTATTTATTTATTCATTTATTTGATTTGATGTTTTTGTTTGTTTGTATTTATTAATTTTATTTATTCATTTTTTATTATTATAATTTATCATTATTTTTCTTTTATTTATGTACTTTATCATTTTCGACCTGTTATGTATTCATTGTTTTTTTTTATAAATTGATCAATTGATGTATTGATTGATCTACTTATTTTAACTAAGTTATGGAATGTATCATGCATTTAATAAGACATAAAAAAGTCCATGCATGATAATAAGATTCAACATTTTCGTAATATTTATAACTCTCAAGATTTTATTTGCATATACTATACAAGGCGTCCAATACGACTTTCAATGAATTCAAATCTCGAATGAATTTGACCCGTGATAGATATAAGCTTTATATGTGGGGCACCTATATATTTTGGCGTTATAAGGTCACATTTTTGAGATGAAAAAAGAAAACGTGACCAAAATAGTTTTACAACTTAGCAACCTTTGACCATACGAGTATGCTGGTCACGCTTATTTTCAGCGGAAAGACAGAACATTTGTTGGTATCTGAACCACTTTACAGTTTTGACATATGCTAATAGCATACCAATGTGTTTATGGCCAATGGAACTAAATTTGTTCGACCAAATTATTCAGGTAACTTATATATTTGAACGACCAATTCAGACAAGTAACTTATGTATTGATTGCTCGAATACTTGTTTTAATCTAAGGTCAGTGTGTGTATATATCACGTGATAAATGACGTCATACATGCTACGTCGGAATACAAACATTTGCTTAAAATGGAGACTTAAATCAAAGATAACTTTTCATTTACAACACCATTTTAAATAAAACAAAGGGCAGTCTATGCCGCTTAAAGAGCCCCGCATTTGTTTTATTACCAACATTTGATGATGTCATTAGTTTCATTAAACACTTCGACTTCCAAAATAATGTTTTGACAGTGCTCCGTCAGACGGCCGTATTGTGAAAAGGTTTGTCGAAGTGTCTTAAGAAACTAAACTCTCGATCAAATTCTGGTAAAAGACGGAAGGTGGGGCTTCGTAAGCAGCTTAGACTGCGCTATGTTTCATTTACAATGGTGAAGAAATAGTAAAGTTATCTTTGTTTAAAGTCTTTTTTCAAATCAAAATATTGCCTTCCGACGTAGCATTTATGACGCAATTTATCACGTGGTATACACACACTGAAGGCATGCGATTTGAAAACAAGCTTGTTAATATATTTTGTGAGCTCTTTCCAATAAGGTTAATTTTGTATGATAAATGTTATAATGTTGGTATAATTTGAAAAAGATATGCAAACTGATTACTCTAAACTCTAAAAGTATGGCAGTTTGCATATTTGAACTGAAACCAAACGTATAATGACTTATTTTGCAATCTTTTAGTGCCAAGAATCCGTAATTATTTCTGTATTTTATTTTCGGTATATTTATTCTACATATTATGTCTGCAATAGTATGGAACCATCGGGTCTCCATAACTAACCTTATTCTACAATGGATACCTTAATGCTGCCCTCTTACAGAATGACAGTTTTGAGATTAATTTTACTTTTTTGCCACAGATTTTTGCATCACTGCCTTGATTTCAGTCATATAAGATAATTCACAAAAGAACAAATCTCAAATGTTTGGAAAACATCGTTAGTAACGCTTCTAGCCATAAAACGTCGTTTTTCGAACGTAAATATAAAAATCTGCGCTCTGATCTTTTGTCATTAGTCTTATTATAACACTTGGTTCAAAACATCTACGCAAGAATTGGCTTTTTCCAAGACGAAAAATCAAAATAGTTATCAAAACAGTCAATCTGTGATAGTGCAGCTTTAAAGGTTACAGTATTAACAGGCACGGCATGGTAACATAACGGATTAATTTTAACTGATTTACTTTTAAAAGTGCATAGACGTGTTATTAACAATGATAGATATAAGAAATACCAACACGTTTGATTGATTACATGTGATTAATTATAGGATAATTTGCATTTTGTTTCCTACTATTTTTATATGAATATCAAGGTGGACAGTCTTGTTTCGGTATAATTTCACCAAAATACAATTCATTCATATAATTTATCAAAAAGTAGGTAAACACACTTCTTTTCCAGTTTTTGAAGATCAATATTTAATATACTGCGTATACGGCAGAAACACACTTTTAAAGGTATTCTCCCAAATCATATATGGTATGATGTTAAAACATAATAACTTCAAGTTTTATTGTGAGCAATCTGTTTGTAACAAAAGTAGGTCGTTATTAGAAGTTCGAAAAAGAGTTCATAACAGCTATGACAGAAAACAAATTTTATCTTAGCGAAACACATTAGAACCTAACTTTTTGAAATTATTACAGAACTACTTAGTTAGAAACGCTATCGAAATTTGAATCATTCAAGGCTTAATTTTCGAATTTCGTTCAGATAATTATTGCTCAGTTTGGTGTTAGTTCATAATAATAATTACAATAGCTCAATTTGAGTTTTTTTAAAAACATGTGAGAGAGTTTCCCTAAAGGACTTTGTATTAAAAGAATATGTCGGACTTTGAAATAGTTAGAATGTTGGAATGGTCTATGCCTTTCATCCAAAAGGTTGTTGGTTCGATCCTCACCTGGGATACCTTCTCATGGCCCTCCGAACTGGATACCAGCTGAGACCATGGAGACAGCTGCCAAATTTCGTAACAATCGAGCGAAAACAAATTAGTATAAACTAACAATGAGTCCGACTTTTTAATGGTAAGAATATGTCGGACTTTGTTATGATAAGAATGTACCTGAGCGAATAGATTACATAAAATTAAGTCATAACTTTTGTCAGATGATATACGTGTTGCGGTCAGTCATAACAATACATTAGTACAATGATTTATGCCAGCAAAAACCACACCATGTCAAGCGATCGTAATAAAGCCGTTTGTCATTATATCAACAATTTCATTGGTTGATTTCGTGCATACATTTATTAGTAACCAACACGTAAGACAATCCTTAATCAGGAAGGTATATCAGGCCAACTCAACAATAAATAACAGTCATATTTGATAATCAAAATTACTTAAAGGTGCTAGACACCAAAACATCTATTTGAAAAAAAAAGAAGAAAAAAAAGTAGAACTTACAAGAAATTGACATCGCTGTGCACAACACATTGAATCTTACTTACTGATGTATCACATCGCTTTCGACACATGCATCATTTGCAGTGGTTGTGCATTTTTCCAATTCAAAATTTGCTACGGTTGTCTACCACGTAAATTCCAGTAAGTTTAAAAATAGCGTCGGTATATTTATATGCACTCATAAACAGAAATGATTTAAACTGGAAAACCATAATGCACTATTTTAAACGGGAAAACAGCATCAGATGCATCGACATGATTGTTGCGTTTATTATTTTAACCATGCAAAAATGATGTATTATCGGCCTCCTACTAGCTCGCATTACAAATTCTAGGGTCGTTTTGAGAAAAAAACTGATTTGCCGAATTTTGGACCATCTGGTGTCTAGTCCCTTTAAATTTGAACTCAAATGATATTGTGAATTTCAACTTAGTCTTGTTCTACTAAACTAGTAATTATAGTTGAGAGTGGTCTAGTGGTGTTAGTATCCGCCACTCACCCAAGATTATAAGTATCTTCCATGGCCGAGAGTGTAAGATAGGTTCATTCCGACCCGAGCGTAGGGTGTTTCGCGGAAACGAGGTTTACCGAGTTTCCGCAAAACACCCTGCGCGAGGGTCGGGATGAACCTATCTTACACGAGCGGCTATGATAGATGCTTTTCCTCCCACCTCAGTTAAACAAAATTAAGTAAAAATGTATTTTTTGCCGGAACTCTTTTGTGCTTAGTGAAAATAATTGCGTACGGATATGCAATAATTCGTGGTTGTCATGGACATTTGCGCAGTGATTCAGAGTATGTAAATGGTCTGATCGGTCTTAAATTAGTTCTAAGAAGAGTGAAGCATTATTTCTTGAAAGGTGCGTGAAAACTGTTTTATGGTGACATTTGAAGCAAGAAATAATTAACTCACGTTCTAAATATTGCCACCAGACAAGGTTTCCATGATGCGCTACAGGCGACAGTCTACAACAAGGGAGGTAATTACAATGTGGTGACCATTAAAAGAAGTTCCATACGGGCATTTTATCTTCGCCCGTGGGCAAGATAAGAATTTCTAGCATGGTTAAATTAATGGATCTAGTTATCTGAGGTGGGAGAAAATGTGGGTTCGATCTCCACAGAGAGTACTTTCTCACGACCTTTCAAAAAAAATACAGTACTGGCCCCAATTTCTCGAAACTTCTTAAGCTTAACAGGTTTAAGTTGCTTATTTCAATCAGCCAAAATACATACTTACAGTGATTTTTCATAAATGAAAAATGGTTTATGTGATAATCGTAATGACAATTCCTATCTTAAGTATTAAAACATTTATAGGAGTATATAAAACGCAAAATATTGAAAGACAAAAATAATGGGTTTAGCTTAATCCTGTTAGAAGAGACTTAAGAAGTTTCGAGAAATTGGGGCCTGGTTCTTGCCAAAAAAAGGCGTCAAGAGTGATCTTATAAGCTATCAGCTTTCGTCACCACTGAGCTTAAATAGATTAGTATTAACTAATTTCAACTAACGAACATACGATATGCAATTCTTTGTATCATTATGGTATGTGCAAACTGTCCCTAAATAAGAGATAAGTTGCAATGCTACACATATCTGTAAGTTATAAGCTTAATTCTAAGTCGTTCTTATTGTTCTAGTGTAAGTTATAATGATAAACTGCAATTTGAGCGTTTTAATGATTAACCGAAACGCACGTTCCAATTATAAACATCAGCAAATTATTATTATGATAAACTCAGTTTCAAGTTTTAAATATAGACTTAAGAGTGAGTTTAAATGCTAAATTGACAAACGAAAACGGAAATTTAGAGACAAAAGATAATAAAATGTTATTAAAAACTCATTAAAATGTATGTTCATATTCTTTGGACAGTTTGATATGTTGATGGAAATATAGTGATATTCAAAACCTTTAAAGATCAGAATTAATTCAATATCATTCCAGTTACAATACAATGCATGAATGTGTTATTAAACTGCTATGTATTCTTAGCAAACGTTTAATAGCACTTTTTGGATTAAAATTGCTCTAAAATGTCAGACGCTTCTCGCATAAAAGTTTCAAGACAAGATGTTCGTATTTATATTTAACATTTTATGACAACTTAAATTGCACATCTATAATTTACAAGGCGTCTATATCATGTCGTTGACTATATTTAGTTTCCATGATCTGCAACTTTTTGCACTAAAATGATTTATTCTTCCAACTAAGGACTTTAATTATTGTTATTACTATTTTTTCTGTAGAAATTGTCCTTGGAATTGACTGTAAGGCTCTGCCAAAATAATTCTTTGTTAACAGTCATCTGGCTGAAAGGTTTTGTGCTTTCGAAGTCGTAAAAAACCACCAGTATCAAAAATAGATTGGTATTAAGCAAAGGAAATTGTATTTTTAAGCTAATCGAATAATAAAACATGTTAAGCCTCAAGCCTCAATAGGTTGTCCGGTTAGCGCACTCGATTCCCGGCCTGGGCGCTTGTGAGTTTGGTTTGTGGTCATAAATCCGACGAAGTAGGGTTTCTTCCGGTTTTACTCCGGTTTCCCCCATAACATAAGACCACACTCTCGCGCAACATAGTGCCAACGAGAGTGACTAAGTATATGTTATCATAACTTAATGCACAATCCTTGTAAAATGGTCAATGTTCAAGTCTAAACAGGTTCATAGTTAGTCAACTCAACGCAATAGTCTTTGTTTGTCTATCACAGTTTACTTTTAAGTTAAAGCATGTGAAAACCAAATATTATAACATGTGGACAGAGTATACAGAGGTGGATTAATAAGTCATTAGTAATTGTTTTACTTTGCAGTGCAAACACGCAGACGGTTAGAAAAGCATGTTATTATAAGGTAGTAGTATCATTCAACTTTTATTCAAACTCATAAATTATTTAAAATCTGAAAGTAACACTATGCACAATCGAGGGAAAAGAAAGACACCACGTGACGCTAAATTTAGAAATTGACCTATTAACAAAGAAACACTGCAAGAAACCAAATAAATGAACCAACATCATTATAAACTACATAACTGTTTTTTATATCCCCCAAAATATCATTTATAATTAATAATAATAAATACCTATTTTTGAATATTTTCTTTTAAAAAATACTCATAAGAAGAACACACAACAATAACGCTCTAAAATTGTATGATATTAAATAATAATAATAAAAAACATTCGGGTTTTGGCACAACAAATTTTCAGGTCAATTTAATACATGTCCCAAGTCTGTAATGCTTCCTACTACGACTCGAACCAATCCATAAATCATGATCATTTCTATCAATTGAAAATTAAAAATGTTTTAGAGTTTCTTGAAACAAAAATATATCATGTGAATGTTCTGCTTTGACATAATCATTGTTTGTCTGCAACATTTAATTGTCTTAAAGATCAAAGGACCTAGCGATTGATGGGTGGGATAGTAATGTACACAAACCCGTGTATTGCATCAACTTGTTGGTTATTAAGTTGTCAATAAGTAACATTTACATATAATATTGACATCCAACTGTCAAAGTGTGTATTGTTTACACATAAGATGTCAAATTCGTCTGAAAACAGACGTAATGAGATAAAACATCAGACATCAAAGGATAATTGTGTGAAAGACTACCTTGACCTTACTGAGGCGTTAAAAGACGTCAGATCTTGGCATTTTTATCTCGGAAAACTTCGTGTGATCGACAGTTTTCCGAGTCTCCGCTCGGGTGCAATCGGGTGTTTTCGATCAGTTTCTTGAGTACCGAACACTTCCGAAAATTAGTTGGGAAACACCACACGAATTTTTTGCTTATTTATAAGCCGCGTATAAAATATCTCTTCGTATTACAAAGCTTAAAACGTATATTTGCTTAAAATATCTCAATGTTTTTAAACATACGGTAATAAAATTAATACACAAGTAAAAACAATTTTAGACATTAACGCAATTAGACAATTCAGTCATTTGTTTGCTGCCTGATATCTGCGGTTTCAAAAAAACAAAGATTATAATGACATTCGGACATGTTTGCACTAAATGTTTGTAGCCCCGAAACACACACGAACATGAATTCGACACAAAACATCCATCATACAATGCTTTAACATGACTGAATACATTTCGAAGCTCGTTGTTCATCTGTGGTTTTATAATTTATATAGTTTGTTATTCATCCAAGTATGTGGACCGCGCCGCGTCTTACTGAATGTCAACATCTAAAACCGAAGTTTTAATGGTGGCGGTGAGATTTCGGTTTCGTGATATAGTTGTTTACCTCTCACCCAAGAGGTTGTGGGCTCGAATCCTAACAGGTGCTCGAACACATTGTGTCTTATTATGGACACCAAGGATGGAATTTGATATTTGTATTAATTGAATCTAAAAACGATGTAGCTAATCGGATTGCGTAACATAAATAATAGACCAATCCAATGAATTAAGTTAATGATGTATGACCATGAGATTGACTGAAGTTGCATATTTGAATACCATCCCAGTACTAGATTCTACTCAGTGGGTGTATTATTTATTTATACTCGCACTTGTGTGCATGGCCAATTCGGCGAGTGCTCATATAAGATTGTTAGTCATATAAGGTGTTTCGAGCATACTGGACCGACAGAATGCGACCCTGGTTAAAGCTACCCCCGTTCTTTAACATGCAACAGTGTATAGCACTATCACACGGGACCCCCATTCAGCGAAAAGATAAATATGTGTTGTCGAGTTGAATACAGATTTTGTGACCTTCAATGTTTCCCAAAAGAGTATCAAGTCCTTTTTATACTTCAAGAGTTAAACAATTTAAATAGAAAGATAATTCTAACATCTAAGTTTCAAACCTTTTTTTTCTTTCCTGGCCATTGTTTCACACGTTTTGTTGTAAAACGCGGAATATCATACCAAATCGTTCATATTTTAAGCGTCCGCGGTAGGATAAGTTTTGGGATTTCCGATGAAAAAAACACTTTTTATATGATCAACGATGTTGCCGAATATTCGTAATTTCCATTTCCATAATCAACACACTTTAACACAAGTTCATTTTGCATTGAAAATGTACATACATGTATAACGATTGAGAATCCTACAGAATGGATTAAGGAGGATCTGGGGCAGTGATTACCATCAGTCTCAAGTCTGAGTTCAGACTCAAAACACATTATTGCAAAACTTCATTTCATTGTAATTTTCCTTTTATTAGAGCATTGATAGTAAAAATTGCTGAAAGATATTGCTATTTGAATATTTTACTAAAATTTACCTATTTTTGTAAAAGAAATGAATTAAATATGATTTTTTCTTCCTTTAAAAAAATGCTTTTCTGAGTCTGAGTCTACCCTTGGACTTGAGACTGTTCGTAATCATGGCCCCAGATGTTTATATTCTGCATAGGCTACCATTCAATTAGTAGTCTTTTTTGGCGGTTCATTTTATCAGGATGGCTAGTTTTTATTAAGGGCTTACGCTTAGCATCAACCAATTTGGTATGGCCTGACATCAAAGCATAGTAATAACAACATTTAATCTCCTTAATTAATAATAGAATAAATAGTTAAATTGAAATATTAAAAAGTTGAGCGTGATCTTTAAAACGAATGCGGCTTTGCCTGAGAAACTAAACATTTGTTTATTTGGCCTTAAATATGTTATCATTTGTTCATCCTACACCGTACTGGAACGATTAGTTCTTTTTTCTTTATAAAGAGCTCGTATTATAAAAAAAACACTTATTTTTGCATGCAGATCTGTTTCAGTAATAACTAACAACTTGTTCATTTGTAGTTAAGTTTAAAAATATGCCCATAATATTTAGCTAAGTATCTCCTTTCCACTGTTATAATGTTTTATTCTTTAATTATAACAGATACAGTTTCTAGAAGCGGAGTTGGCAAGAAGTCATCCGGTCAACAACAACACAAGATTACAACATTGACGCCAAAGTATAATATTAAGGAAGTGTCGCTATGGGTGATCCCCAGGACATCCGGTTAACCAACATTGACGGCGCTGAAAAGACGACGCAGAATGGCTCGGCAATGGTCCAGAATGGCGCACATCCGGTAACGAATGGGGCGGAATTTGAGAAACAGTCTGGTGAACGAGGAAAACTCTCACGTGCCAAAGACAGCTGTGTCACGTGCATGCAGCCATGCCTCGTGCGATTTAACCCACTTCCGGAAGACGCAAACATCTTTGAGCGGTTCACGCACGCACTGCGCATGCCTCCACATGGACGGTTGGCTACCTACATCCAGTTTGTAACTGTGTGTGTGTGTCTATGGGTGGTTCTCTACTGCCTTACCCCCAGCGAGGCGCTCCCGGGAGGAAACCTGTACTCCCTCCTTGCATTGTTTGTATGCTGCGCCGTCGGCGGCTACCTCATCTCCTTCCTGCATCTCCCGCCACTGTTAGGTGAGTGCTCTTAAAAAGAACGGTCTGAACGTGTCCTATATATTATTTAAGATGTAATTGTACTTTGCGAAAATGTAAATTCCTTTAAGTCTGGCCCTTTTTTAGAAAATGTTATGAAGCATTAAACGGTTAAGAATCAAATTGCAAAACTACCAACCTTCATAATGTCACTTGCGTCTGAACTCGGACTTTTCGTATTAATGGCTCCTGGATTATTGGGGTATTGACTAATAGCCCCACCAAATAGCGGCTCCTTTTGAAAAAGTAACTTTGAATAAAGAAGGAACTGTTAAAATAGATCGACCGAGTTATTCTTAAGTTGTGAACTCCCGCGTTATCAATAGAACTGATCTGTCATATTAATAAAAAACAAAATTGCATTTCAATTCATCATTTGAGTGATCAGTTATGATGATAACTGTGCAATGCCGGTAAATTGTTAATAAATTAAAACCACAGTGGTTTTTCTGACAGTTCTAAATCATAATTTAATTATGAATAATTATATTGTCCTGTTATATATTCAGAAAAGTCATAAGTGCGACGAATTGTATCCATATGTTTCATGTGACCGCAAATCATGCAGTGCAAATAAATCATCTGAAATAAAGTCGTAAATCTATAAACGTTATTATCTTCTCATTAGTTTGACGTTACGCTTACGTAGAAAAAAACAATCCAAGGTTAATTTACACTGACAGCGTGTTTTATTGTGGTACATTAATTGAGTATACCATACAGTTGATAAAAATACAACTTTAAAATACCGTGTATATGTAAACATTATTATTATCAACTCATTCGTTTGACGTAGCTTTAACGTAGAAAAAACAATCCAAGGTTTATATACACTTACAGCGTGTTTTATTGCGGTACAAAAATTAGTATATAAAACAGTTTATAAAAATGCAATTAAAAAATGCTGTACATCTAAATACGTTATTATTATTATTATAAACTGATAATCATGACGTTACGTTAACGTAGAAAAAAATCCAAGGTTGATTGACAACGTGTTTAAATACGGTCCATTTATTGAGTATACCATACAGTTGATAAAAAATACAACTGAAAAAATGCCGTATATCTATAAACGTTAGTATAATCAACTCATACGTTTGACGTTACGTTAACGTAGAAACACAATCCAAGGTTGATTTACACTGCCAACGTGTTTTATTGCTATACATTTATTGTTATGAGTTTATCAAACAGATATAGGAAAACCACATTCCGAAGTTGATAATAAATGTAGCCTTAAACTAAAAAACCCATATAAATGGACCAATGTACATCGTATAACGTCCGGATTTTGTGGTCAAAACTTTCGTTGAATAAATCATTTTTTTACTATCATGTGACCACACAACAAGGAAACATCTGAATAAAGAGGACTGTACGCCTATCCAAATAATATGAGACGTTTTTTTAATTGACCTTTATTAACTGTCCTGCCAAATTCTGTTTATGTATACCACGTGATAAAATGTGTCATAAATGCTCCGTCGGCAGGCAATATTTTGCTTCGGTTGAAGACTTTAAACAAAGATAAATTTAATATTTCTACTTTAAAATGATGAACATCTTTTTATCTCTGTTTTAAGTCTTCAATCGAAGCAAAATGTTGCCTTCCACCGTACCATTTATGACGTAGTTTATCACGTGGTTCACACACACTGAAATTGCAGACTGGTAGTTCTTACAGCTAGTTTGTTCGTATATATCATTTTCTCATACGACCTATAGTCCATGTTTTAATGTTGTTACCTGTCGGACCCACTGAATGCATATAACACGAACTTATATTGTAATATGTGACCGTTAATGCCTTAAGTTTATTCATTATGATTTGCGGTCAATATTACAGCCATAGATAAAGATAAGCTGTACTATTGTAACCACTTTTCTAATTGGTCAGTTTTCAAACTCCAATATGTGAGAAACGAAGTTACAAAAAATGCATGCAGTTTCTAGCAAACCTAATAATGGTTGGCGTATCTTCACCAAATTTACTCCTTCCTTCCGAAAAGTATAACTCCTACCGTATCAAACATATTCGCTTTAATTTCATGAATGATTTTGCGATAAAATGTGAGTAGTTTAAACATCCGTATACAGACTAAAACACGTATCAATCTGGACCCCGCCCCACTCCCCCCATAACTGCATCAACCTGCAGATCATGGACTTTTTAACTGTTTCTTTTTCAGGCATGCTGTTGGTTGGTGTTTTGTTGCGGAACGTCCCGGGGGTCAAGTTTGTCGGAGAGAGCATCGACCCGAAGTGGGGAAGCACTCTCAGGTAGTAATACCACTCAGGCAAAAGTCCTTCGGTGTCACCTCAACCAGTTTTCCATACCAAAATAAAATTAAGAAAACAATGTGCATCGGCCGGGAATCGAACCCGGGTCGCCCGCGTGGCAGGCGAGCATTCTACCACTGAACCACCGATGCTTACGTTACATTTGTCGTAGCCCGAATTTTGGTATCAAATGTTTAAACGTTCAATACACGCGTTAACGTACAGCTGCCCTGAGGGCGTTACTTTGACTTGATGGTTAACGTCTTCTTTTAAAGCAGGCAACAAATGTTTTTTTTTAAATTAAAATTAGGTTTGGCTTAGTGAAATAAGACACGTATGCTTGTTACGTTGAAGATGTTCCGATAAAAAGGGGCCATATGTTAATGTATTATTTGGTGAATAATTAACATTAACCGGGCTTATACTTTGGATAACCAATCTCTCTATTCTGAAGAAAGCAGCGCTTACTGTCACCCTGGGGCCCGTTTCAATAAGATATCTCAGTCGTAAACCTTACTCTGCTTAAGAGATCTCGGGTTCAACTCTAAAGTTACGGGCAGAATCTATGCGATAATTATAGGTGTGTGTATACCACGTAATAAATGACGTCATAAATGCAACGTCACAAGGCAATATTTTGCCTGGAATTATGACTTAAAAAAGATAACGGTACCGTTCTTTTTATTCACCATTTTAAATGAAACAAAGGACAGTCTATACCGCTTAAAGAGCGCCGCCTTCGTTTTATTACCGGGGTTTAATAAGGTGATTAGTTTTCTAAAACACTTCGACAAACTTGTATCCAAAATAATGTTTTGGCAGTTATCAATCAGGCGGCGGTTTTGTGGAAAGTTTTTTCGAAACTAAACTCTACATCAAACTCTGGTAAAAGACCGAAGGCTGGGGTATGTCAGCGGCGTAGACTGCGTCAAGTTTCATTTAAAAATGGTGAATAGATAATAAAGTAAATAAATAAATCTTGAATTAAATTCTTAATTTGAAGAAAAATATTGCCTTTCGAAAGAGCATTTATGACGTATTTTATCACGTGATAAACACACACTAATTTTCCTTACGTTTATTGAAACGCAGCCTTCGTCCGAAACGGAGTTAAGCCTTGAAAGTTACCATCTTAAGCATAGCGATATGTATCGATACGGAGCCCTGATCCGCACTGGCGTCGTGACGTCACTAAGCGTCATGAAAGCCCGAAATAGTTTGTACTTCAGATAACCTTAGCAAATGAATGCAATAATTCCTTTAAATTTTCACAGAAAAGTTGCATTGACGGTGATCTTGACGCGGGCTGGTCTTGGACTTGACGTCGTTAAACTCCGGAAGTTGTCCTTCGCAGTCATCCGTCTCGCCTTCCTGCCTTGCACGGCGGAGATCCTTACCGCTAGTGTCGTCTCCAAATTCCTGTTGGACCTCCCATGGCCATGGGCGCTTATGCTCGGGTAAGCGGTTATTGAATGTTCTTTATCAGCTAATGAAAACGGAACCTTTCCCTCTTTTTAGATATGATTTTTAATACGTACATTTTTAAAATTGCAATTATCGCAAATATTTCTTAAAACTGAAATAACAGCAGAAAAAAAACAATAACGAAGATATTAGTGTTACTATATTATCATGTACGAAAAATATCCTAAGTAATACCACAAGAAGTTGCCGATTCATCGATGTACGTATTTCATACGGAGCATTAGCATACTGTATTGTTTTGCATCGTATATCTATATTATGAACCTACATGAAGATTAACGCATATAAATTCGGGATGCTGTTAACGGTGGCGGTCCCACTGTTGATGTTTCTAAAGGACCTGAAGTACATTGTGGCCAAGGGCGGCGTCACAAACTTCCACTTAGTCATTGTCTTCACTTTCACAGCTACTTCCTGTATGGGCTGTCCCAATCGGTGACGGTTCCGGTGCTGCCGTCGCTACATCACCGGAAGTATGGGCTGGCCACGGGCACTGTCTCAGCCACCTAAGTAGCTGATGTTATATCTTCAACCTTTTATTTCCTTTCAGGTGCATCTTGGGAGCGCTGTCCCCGGCGGTGACTGTTCCGGCCTTGGTATCGCTACAAGACCGGAAGTATGGGGTAGCCAAGGGGATTCCTACCATGCTACTAGCGGCGGGTGGCCTCGATAACGTCCTCTGTGTAACGGGCTTCTCGGTGTTCATGGGCATCGTCTTCTCCGAGGGTTAGTCCATGACCATATAACTAATTGTGTTACCCCTCCCCAATTGCGTACCTTGTAAATACATATTCCGTTTCTCTGATTACGTGAAAGGCCGATAATCTTAATATGGAATGGTATTCAATATTAGTCTTATATGAATCTAGGAACGATGTAGCTAATCGGATTATTTGTTAATAATAACTGAGCAATAGAGTGAATGAGATTTTGTATGACCATAAGATTTTCTTAAGTTTGATATTGAATACCACCCATGTTCTGTAGTTTGTTTTGTGTTAACAAGTGTGATGTGTGTATTACCAACAGGCGAGCTGGCTGTAACCATCATCAAAGGTCCGATCGGAGTGCTTGTTGGTATCGCATATGGCTTTCTGGCTGGATTCTTCCTGTGGTTTATCCCTGCCAAGGACTCCGTAAGTTTGAATAAAAGTTCATCGCTTTGAGCAAGCCAATCCAAGCCAAGGGTTTCGCGAACTTTATTCTGGCATTAGTTCATAGAACAATCAAAGCTAACCATAACTCTTCGTGGCGTGGCTAGTAAGTATGAGTGAGTTATGGGTTGTCACGTTATGTTCAACCATAAGCTAAAAATCGGTTTTAACTCATGTGACTTTTTTCCAACCTCGCTTGTATTACTTTAACTATAACCTAACTATGTTCCTTATTATATACCTCCAGTGTACGACAAATTGTTGGTGCCGACGAAGCATGGTATAAAAGCTAAGTCGTGCGTGTTCCGTTATGTGCCATGGTGCTTATCATATTTTGTAGATAACCCCTAAACAAGCATTCTCATTCATCAGCGGTTTGATAATGATAAATCTTGTACGCATAGCATCATCGCTCTGGTGAACGAAAATACAAACACGTTAAGCATTATCTTTGATGTTAAATTAAATTGTCATTAGAGAAAATATACGAACATTTTTCCCAGTTGTATAAAAAACAGTTCTTTCACCATTTTTTCAGTCTTTAACTCAAGTCAAACCATTGTTTAGCAACACCACACTCTGTATTCTGATTCCAGGCGAACCCCGTGTTTTACCGCTACCTGTTGCTTCTGAGTGCCGGCCTCATCGCTATCTTCGGGAGCTCTCGTGTAGGCCTCTCTGGCGCCGGCCCTCTCGGCTGTCTTACCACCGCAACCGTTGCCGCCTACAAGTGGCGCCAGCGACGTCAACCCGGGGAAACGGTACGAACTGTTCCAAGATTTAGTGTTTGTTAACCTGTAATTAAATCATAACGTCACTCTGGTCTCTTTGGTGCTGAGCCTTTAGCACCAAACCACTACCACTACCGACGTCTCCACCTTCAGGTGACGCCAGCGACGACAGCAGCGAGCAACGGCATAAGTGTTTGATGATAGATTTCAATGTTTTTATCATCTTTCAAAACTGATATTGTTTTTTGTAGTTGTTGGCTTTTTTGGCTTCCTCATCATTACCCTTTCACTGCCTTCAACAGTGTCAACGTCATGGTAAATCATCAGAAATTCGCGTGCTGCTCTCTGAGTTTATATTGCCTTAATCACAACCGCCACAGTTGCTGTCGTCTAGCAAGGAAGATTTTATCTTAATAGCAATATGTTCTGTCATATGTCAGCAATATTAAGATATAAACACATGTTTTAGATCATTTAAATACAATTTTTATCTACCATTTTAAAGATTGTCATACTAAAGACATATCGTTCTGAACCAATCTTTTGCTAGCTAAAAAAGTGCCTTTAACAACATTCCTTCTAATTTCCTCCCCGCCTTCAGGACGAGGTTGCCGGTGTTATGGCTCTCACGTGGCTGATCATGCAGCATTTCCTGTTTGGACTCATAGGCGCCGCAGTCGACATCTCCCACATCCAATCACAAACAGCAGGTGCGTGTCACGTGTCAAACTAAATTAACGATCACCTTATTTATTCTGCAGCTGCTTAAAGGAACTTTTTTAATCAAAATACTGTTTTTACTGTGTTTTTTACCTAAACGTCATGTTTTGAGATTTTACACAAATGAATCAGACTGACAAACGCTTTGCATCGTTATTTCCCATTTTGCACATTTGTCTCAAATTTTTGTTAAGGGAGATAAATGCGAATGAAAATTTCATAATACATGTATCAGTAGAATATTCCTCACTATCAGAATAATAAAATACAGCCAAAAGTTTATTTCTACTATCTTGAACTGAACCTGGAATTATGTTTATGAATGATATTCTCTCATCCATCACTTACTGGTCCGTTTTGTACCATATAGTCCGATTAGTTATATCTTTATTAGATCCAATGGTAACATTATGAATAAACATGTTTCCCCTAGGTCTTGGTATAGCGACCCTAGCTATCGGTCTGGTGATGCGCAGCCTCGTTTCCAGTACCGTTACCATGGGGACCGGTTTCAACCGGAAAGAGCGTGTGTTCGTCACGCTAACTTGGCTCGCTAAGGCGACAGTGCAGGTGGGTTGACGGATTCAGGAATTATTTATTCAATATTGTTTTATACTTATAAAATTTATAAGTATCATATATGTCAGTTTTAAAATGATCTTGATGAACATATTTAAGCATTAATCTATCTGTATTGTAGCGAATACGTCAGAATAAATTACAACACTTTAAAGTTAAATATAAACACAATAAATAATTTCTATTTTCTTTGAAATCTCTTCATGCAGTTGTCAGCATCTCCCCTTCATTGCTCTATAATGTAGATTCATTGAATATATATGGTTTTGACCTGGCCCCAATTTCTCGAAACTTCTTAAGTCCCTTATAACAGGATTAAGCTAATCTCACTATTTTTGTTTTTCTATATTATGCGTAACATTTACTCCTGCGAGAGTTTTTATACGTTATGAAGTAAATATTTGTATAATAATCACAATTAACTATTTTTCATTTATCAAAATCGATTTTAAGTATGTATTTTGGCTAATTGAAATAAGCGACTTAAGCCTGTTAAGCTTAAGAAGTTTCGAGAAATTGGGGCCAGGTGCGGTTTCAGGAGTAAGTGTTAGATATGGTGCAAATTTGGGGGCAAGGGAACATTCACCCCTGCCCCCGGACTATAAAACAATTACGTGGTTTAAATCTGGGGCATGGGGGTTGAGGACCTCTCCAAAGAAACAATACTGTAGCGCTAAGTTTAGTCTGAAATGCAGTTTATGTTGTAAAATTGTATATCCGATATTGTTATAAAAATAAATCGGACAATTTAAAAGAAGGAAGTTGGCCTCCCCCTCCTTAGTCCGCTAATGATAAACGGTTAATCTGTTTGAAGACCTGAAAAGTATATATTATTATTATTATTATTATTATTATTATTATTATTATTATTATTATTATTATTATTATTATTATTATCATCATCATTATTATTATTATTATTATTATTATTATTATTATTATTATTATTATTATTATTATTATTATTATTATTATTATTATTATACATTTGCTATATATTACAGGCAGCTATCGGCGGCCTTGCACTTGACCGAGTAATGGAGGATGCGGAGCCCTCTGTGGACAACATCCGGTACGCTACAGACATCTTAACCATTTCCGTCCTCGCCATCGTCATCTGCGCGCCTATAGGAGCCACTCTTATTTCTGTCCTCGGACCAAAATTCCTTTTTCAAGGTACGAAGAGGTTTATTTGGTATTTTTATGTTAGTCTGATCGCAGACCACAAACAGTGGCCCGTTTGATTGAAGAATATTAGTCGTAACTTTGCAAATTCTAAATCTACAGGAAGTCACCGATGGAAACAATGTACAGTCGAACCCCGTAGGCTCGAATCCGCTTGGTTCGATTTCCTCGTTGGCTCGAACTGCATGTAAAGGACCGATTCCTTTTATCTAAATGTAATCATACCACTTGGCTCGAATTTCCCGAGGTTCGTTGTATTTTCGCCGGTCCATCGGAGTTCGAGCCAGCGGGGTTCCACTGTATGTTATTGTGTCTCTCAAACTGTGTGTTCAGCGTTAAAACTGCCCTATTTTCAGTTTTTACAAATATATAGCAAAAATACACGGACATTAGACACTTAGATTATTTTTGTGAGATCTTTAAAGAAACAGCCTCATTGTTCCGTTCCCGTGTCTGTAGGAGACGAGCCCATGGCCGACCCGGGGCCGATGGTTTTAGCACAAGGTATTGCACGTTATATTTGGTAATTTTGGTATAACCTTCTGTAGGATGACCATGTTTTGCTAAGGCAAATTGATATGCTATTCTTTATTAGCAATATCCGTGAGCTTAAAACACAACCAAGCGCAAACGCTTCTATAACCTCAATTTAGAGTACAACCTACATGTTCAGCTAATGAAATTGCAGAAAGGCATTCATTAAGTTCTAAGCTTAATAAATAAGAATGTCAACTTAAACGGTTGTTTAATGGTCCGTCTGTGTTAGTTTTTACGTTTATATGTATCAGCCAATGAGGTTGTATTCTGAGTCAGTTGACATGATCTACGCCCACTCCGCCAATTCTTAATCATTGGAATTTTACTTCAGATCATCTAACTGTTACCTTATACAATTAAACGATCCACTTCTTGCATTGTACAATTTAAATATCAAACGTGAGTGGACAAAACGGCAAATTAAGAAACTGTTTTTGACAATCTTTACTATGTATTGAATGCGTAGTTCTTTTTTAGAATGGAATTAGCTTAGTATGCACTAGTACCAAAAATAGATTGTTTCGATCTTAGCCTCATCCTTTTCTGAAATTGTTAAGTAGATGGAATTAGACCATTTTCCATATGTATCTTTGTAATTTCGATTTGTATTTTTATATATTTGTGATATTTCATATATTTCTGTCGCAAAGGTTTCTATATTTTTGTATATAAGTGATATCTCATATATTTCTGTTCCAAAGCTAACTTTTATATATTTCTTAAAATCAGCATGGCTAGCTTAAAAGTAATACTTTGGTCCTCTCAGCCTTAAATAGCCACGAAGGATCTGTAATTCCATTGCACAGGCACCCGCATTAACGATATAACTTGCTGTTTCGTAGTCGTCTGATTTTATTAGATGGAACATGTGGTAGCACGCGCGAAAGCTCGTCATTCACCCCTAGTCTCAATTGTTACAGTTTTCCTTATGCAGCCGTCAATTTAAAACCACACACCCTCCTCCTCTAAGTCCGGGGAATAGCGGGGACATCCTAGGGAAGGCCCAATCCCCGCTAAAACAAAACCACCGCATTCACACGGCACTGCAGGGCCATCTGGAACTTTAAACACGGCCCATTTTCCCGGCTATCCCCGGAATACCCTTTGGACCTGTGGGCCGTGTTTACAATTGACTGGTTACTCTACGATACCTTATATGTTGTCCACTCTGATAATATTACTCATTGGTCCAGATAATATTAATTATAGACACAAAACGCTTAATTTCAGATGTCAGGTGTCACAAACATGTTCCTTGTTGGGTATCGAACCACATTTGTACAGGCCTGCATTGAAAACTGTTACCATGCCTTATAATGAAAATGTTGTTTTCAGCCTTTGATGGAACGAGCTCTACCAAGACAATTACAGTTATGCCAATACACAGAAATGAGACTGACTTTACATAACATCTATAATAAGAACCAAAACAAGCAGAAATTGGCATTAGAGTAAATATGACGAAATCAAAAAAAAATGACGCAATAATATAATTTTTAGTACGTCATATATGCTACATCGAAAGGAAACATATTGCCTAAATAAAGACTAAAAACAAAAATATTTTTTTTTTCTTTTTCTACACCTTTTTAAATGAAACACCAAACAGTCTATGCCGATTAAAGCGCCCCGCCTTCCTTTTATTACCGGAGTTTGATTAGATTTCCTCAAACACTTTGACAAACCTGTTTTCTAAATAATGTTTTGACAGTGCTCCGTCAGGCAGCGGTTTTGGGAAAAGGTTTGTCAAGTGTTTTAAGAAACTAAACTCTCAATCAAACTCTGGTAAACGACCGAAGGCGTGGTTCTTTAAGCGGTGTAGTATGCGCCATGTTTCAATTAAAATGGCGAAGAAATAGGAAGCTTCATTCGAAGCCTTCCAGCGTTTCCTTTTATGACGCAATTTATCACGTGGTATACATACACTGTTTTTTTTGAAAGTCAGATCATCAGTGCCTTATTTTATTATGTGTATAATTTTGTCATTGTCACGTTTAAGATTATAAACAGCAAATCATGTAAAAGGTTGTCAAGTTGTCCACGTGTTCTTATTTGGCAATTATTTTAAACATTTGTATAAGTTAGTGGTTGTGATTGGATAAATACTGACCAACCACTAAGTTGTTTTGATAATTTTGACCAAATTAAAAACTAGACAGGGTGTATACATTTGGCTGCAGTTCTTACTAGTGTAAAACATATTTTATATTATGTTAATGACTTCTTTTAAGGCCAATTTCTGCTTGTATTGGTACGTATTATATGTTCAGTGTAGGAGATTAACTCGCTTTTAGACATTAGTTCATCAGAGCTTTTATACACGTTTGTTTGTGAGATCATACCCATTTTGGGCGTAAGATTCCACCGATGAACGTTATACGTGTAAGATCGAATGTTTTAGCATTGTAGTTCATCGGTGTATGAATACATGTGTACAGAGTTTGGGGTTTGAAGTGTGACGCCACATATTTATAATCACAATAAAACTTCATTTGACTAATCACAAGCGTCGCGGGGTTATCGATGATGTTTCGTTAATCAATGCTTTACGCAACGGTTACTTCCCCTTTCACCCAAGGGAGATCACTGCGGATGAGCTTGAGGATATACATTGATCAAGGGCAATAGGAGTTTTAATAGTGTTTCTATGTGCGTATGGTACGGATTGAAGTAAAAATAAACTATTTTTTTTTTAACTTTGCTTTGTATTTGCTTTTTGCTTACAAGCATGCATTGAACATACTTTAGTATTTCAATGAAGATAATCGTGTGAATAACTGCTTATGGATTTTAACAAACGAATCGTTCTGTCATATTGTCATTGTATATGATAATTATTTTAAGTATACATTAATATTGCTACGATTGGAATACGTAAGTGTTTAACTGACATATCCGCCTTACAGATTCAAACAGAGTTTAGGATGAGACTGGTTTAGGTGTCCGCCTCTCACCCAAGAGATTGTTGGTTCGATCATGACCATGTATACTCTCTAACGGCCTCTCACAATGGACGCCAGTACTAGTTTCTACCCAGGGAACGGATTCGAAAGTGATTTTTTAATCTTGAGCTTTCGTCACAATCGAGCTAAAAGAAATTGTATAAACTAAACAAAATACTTGTACAATAATTCATGTTTCGTCACAATCAAGCGAATCTCGTATAAACTAAACAAAATATTTAGCAAATCATAAGTCATGTTTTCATTGTTTCTTGTATTAACCTATCGTTGTAATATGTTACTTAGGTGAGTACGAGGAAGAAGAGGAATTGGCGGTTGTGACTGAAAAGCCGAGCAAGGGAGATAAATCATCCATACCAGAGACACCTGAAGTCGCCGAGTTCACCCCAGATAAAAGTAAGATGCCTTTATCATTCAATCGGAACACCTCGGCCTTTTTATAGCAGACATAACCTCGAAAATAATACGGGTCTTTAAAAATAGTCCTTCATGTAGGCGCCTATGTTGATACCGTATTGGCGGTGTTGGCAACTGTCAAGGGACGCATATAATGTTTAAGGGAAAAGAAGGTGTGACATACATTAGGCAAACAATCAAAATCAGTCATTTGAGTACACACTTTGCATTATCATTCTCAGCGTCATGATATTTGAGTTAATCGCCGGCGGCCTTATCAGTTATATCTTCGTATTTCTTAAAGCTACCCGAAGTTTGCCGGAGAGAGCCGAGTTGTTACGGTTACCTTACTTGTTAGAGTCTTGGTCAATGAACGTTGTTGAATGTTATGAATCTTAGAGAGTAAAGTATTAACGTAACAAACGAGGCTTAAAGGTTTCACACAAAAAGGCTTTGGTCGAAAGATGATTTGGTGCATGTATGTTAGGTGCGTTCCTGTGGCACGTTCTTCTTTGAAACTTACACTTTTAGCATTAATTTGACAATTCATCTTCTGTACACAAGATTTATTTGATTTTGATATAAAGTCACAATTAGCAAATGCTTTGTTTAACCTTACCCGACCCATAATTGATTTCTTTTCATTTTTTTTCTTCCTTACCCCTTTATTCCGTAATGAAAAACGAACCAAAACATTACGACAAACGGGTCATTTTAAAAAGCTTTTGTGTCGAGGATGTTTTTGTAAGGCGGTCGTGTATGACCAAATAAACTATTCATTATTTTTGGCCCAACATGAATTATAAATGTCTTATGGTTTTCGTAAAATTTCCAAATATCATATATAGCAGTATTCAAATATATATTTAAGGGGCGTAATGTAGGTTGAAGCATAACCTTTTAATTCTATTTATATCCATTGTTTAACTTATTTCTATTTTATGATCAAATCAAATACAAAACATATGATTTGTCTACAGATAACATTAAATGAGCGCTTTCTTGCGCTTTTTATTTATTTATTAGTGGCCACGTAGCTATTAAACGCATATATAAATGCAAATGTGATTTATCTGTACAACTGTTTTTGTCTGTGTGACTTTAAATTATTCAAACACTTAATTGTATAGGGTCACTACACGGATCACGCGGCTCCCTCGACGATGAGGTGTTCCGTTCGGAGCTGTCCCTTGTCCTCCGGAAGCGTTCGGAGGTGGCGGAAAACCTCGGCATAGACAATCCTGCGTTCGGGCACAAGACGCGCGCAAGCTCTGGCGACGTCAGCAATGAAATCCTTGACGTCATATACGATGAAGTAGCGGATAGCACTCGAAAAGATTCTGACATTGGAACGGATGTAGATAATGTTTTTATTGATTCGCAAACGGAGCAACCATCTGATAATGAGGCTGACAATAAAAACGTTGATATTGAAAACGCGGAACCCGAAAATGACAACACACAAGCGGTGGGACAGTTTAAAACAGTCATTGAAGTGAAAGACAAACCAGCGTCACCAAAAATTTAAAAAAATCGAGAGGATCTGAAATTGATCATACTTACCAAAAAGACATTCTTCCTTCTTAAGAACATGTTCTTCTTTAGTTTCGTTCCTTAAAAGAAGAAGAACTTCTAACATAATTTTACAGAGGGTTACAAAAGTCATGGTTCCTCAGGGAGAGAGTATGGGCCTTGCATTTATTTCTTATTGCTTTCGTTCATTTTCGTAAAAGTATATATATACCCATAGTACCTATACCGGATGGGTGTTCACGAGTTACTGATATACTTTGTCCTGTCATAATGTCTGTCAAATTTTGTTTGTTTATGATAATGCGATGTTTGTTCATTATTTACATTTATTTTCTTGTTCATTGATGTTTTAAAAAAATGCATGTACATAATCGGGTTTTATTCTAAATCCGCTATGTAAATGCTAGAATACTTTGTAAGTACTGAACTGTTTTGATGCATAAATGATTACTAGAAAAAACACAATTCTGCCAAATTCCCTGACGATTCAGATAGTTCTGTATACAGTGCATGAAAGAAAGGTAAAATGGTATTTATACATGAGAAGGTTGAATGCAAAAGGTAAATAAGACCTGCACACATTCTATCTGGAAAATAAGCTGGATACTATCGGTAAATTAGACCTGCACAATTTATCTGGAAGATAAGTTGGATGCTATCGGTAAATTAGAACTGCACACATTATCTGGAAAATAAGGTGGATGCTATCGGTAAATTTGACCTGCGCAATTATCTGAAAGATAAGTTGTATGCTATCGGTAAATTGGAAATGCACACATTATCTGAACGATAAGTTGGAGGTTATCGGTAAATTAGACCATCACACATTATTAGAATTTTACACATTATCTGACCGATAAGTTGGATGATACCGGTACATTAGACCTTCACACATTATCTGACCGATAAGTTGGATGATACCGGTACATTAGACCTTCACACATTATCTGACCGATAAGTTGGATGATACCGGTACATTAGACCTTCACACATTATCTGACCGATAAGTTGGATGATACCGGTACATTAGACCTTCACACATTATCTGACCGATAAGTTGGATGATACCGGTACACAAGACCTTCACACATTATCTGACCGATAAGTTGGATGATACCGGTACACCAGACCTTCACACATTATCTGACCGATAAGTTGGATGATACCGGTACATTAGACCTTCACACATTATCTGACCGATAAGTTGGATGAAACCGGTACACTAGACCTTCACACATTATCTGACCGATAAGTTGGATGATACCGGTACACAAGACCTTCAGACATTATCTGACCGATAAGTTGGATGATACCGGTACACAAGACCTTCACACATTATCTGACCGATAAGTTGGATGATACCGGTACACAAGACCTTCAGACATTATCTGACCGATAAGTTGGATGAAACCGGTACACTAGACCTTCACACATTATCTGACCGATAAGTTGGATGAAACCGGTACATTAGACCTGCACACATTATCTGGACGGATAAGTTGGATGCTATCGGTGCATTAGACCTGCACACATTATCTGGACGGATAAGTTGGATGTTATCGGTGCATTAGACCTGCACACATTATCTGGACGGATAAGTTGGATGAAACCGGTACACTAGACCTTCACACATTATCTGACCGATAAGTTGGATGATACCGGTGCATTAGACCTTCACACATTATCTGGACGGATAAGCTGGATGCTATCGGTGCATTAGCACTGTACACAATATGTGAATGAAATGTTGGATGTCATCGGTACAGTTTAAAATGTATGATGCCTATAGTATCTGAAAGATAAGATGGATGCTGTTGGTACCTTTTACCTGCCTTTAGTATCTGAAGAATTAAGTGTATGTTATCGGTACATTTTACCCGGACTGAGTATCTGAAAGATTAGTTGGATGTTATATCAGAACTGTCCAGAGAATCTAAATGATAAGTTGATTGTTAACGGTGTTTTAGACCCGTGCTCATGATCTGATACGTAAGTTGGATGTGATCGGTTCATTTGACGTGTAAACAGTACATGAAAGACAAGTTGGATACTGTTGGTACATTAAACTTTCACACAGCTTCTGAAAGACAAGTTTCTTGTAATCGGTGCTTTAAAACCGACATCTGCCATTACTAGTGATTAGTTAATTGGTGTAGCATAATCTGTGCATATTAAATCTGTTTCATAGTTCTCTCTGTTGTAAATTTTGACATTGTTGTATGCTATCTTCATTATACGGTTTGAACGGGATTTCATCTCGATTCTGATTTACTGGCGCTCAATATCTTAAAGATAAGTTGGATGGTATCGGTACATTAACATTATACATACAATCAGTATATAAAATAATAGTTGGATATTATCCCTGTGTGTATACCACGTGACAAATTGCGTCATAAATGCTACGTCAATATGGAAGGCAATATTTTGCTTCGAATGAAGACTTTAAACAAAGATAACTTTTCTATGTATTCACCATTTTAAATGAAACATCGCGCTGTCTTCGCCACTTACGAAGGCCCGCCTTCTGTCTTGTACCAGAGTTTGATTAAGCGTGTAACTTCTTAAAACACTTCGACAAACCTTTTCACAATACGGCCATCTGATGGAGCACTGTCAAAACATTATTTTGAAAACAAGTTTGTCGAAGTGAACTAATCACCTTATCAAACTCCGGTTATAAAACGAAGACGTGGCTCTTTAAGCGATAAGACTGCTCTTTGTTTCATTTATAATGTCTTAGTAAAAGAAAATTTATTTTTGATTTAAGTCTTTATTTTAAGCAAACTGTTTCCCTGTGACGTAGCTTATATGACGTTATTTATTACGTGGTATACACACACTGTTAACGGTCACAATTTGGAAGTTATGGGTTCATTAGATATAAGCACAGTATCTGAAATAATTGTTGGATGGTATCGGTTCATTAGACCTACAGACAGTATCTGTAAGAATAGTTGGATGGTATCGGTTCATTAGACCTACGCACAGTATCTGTAAGAATAGTTGGATGGTATCGGTTCATTAGACCTACGCACAGTATCTGTAAGAATAGTTGGATGGTATCGGTTCATTAGACCTACGCACAGTATCTGTAAGAATAGTTGGATGGTATCGGTTCATTAGACCTACGCACAGTATTTGAAATAATACCTACACACACTATCTGTAAGAATAGTTGGATGGTATCGGTTCATTAGACCTACGCACAGTATCTGAAAGAATAGTTGGATGGTATCGGTTCATTAGACCTACGCACAGTATCTGAAAGAATAGTTGGATGGTATCGGTTCATTAGACCTACGCACAGTATCCGAAAGAATAGTTGGATGGTATCGGTTCATTAGACCTACGCACAGTATCTGTAAGAATAGTTGGATGGTATCGGTTCATTAGAC